>NW_012149986.1:2648182-2665782 GCF_000956105.1 Propithecus coquereli | reverse complement strand
GTGAGTGAGCCACCCTACCAACCTCCCGTGCATACAAGTGAGTGAGCCACCCTACCAACCTCCCGTGCATACAAGTGAGCCTCTCACCTCGCTCCGCAGCCCAGGGCGCTACTTCTGGCTCGTAAGGATTGAATGACGCGGAACTCCCGGTACTCCCCGGCCGGCTCCCTTGGGAAGCAGAGGCCTACAGCACACAAACGATGACAGGTCATTTTTCTCCATCCATGCACTGTTGAGTTGACCTGCGTAATTATTTTTATTTTCAAATAATCACATTTTAACTTATGCAGGGACGACAAAGGAAAGAACTAAGACAGACAAGAAGGAAAACAAAGTTCATCTCTTTCTTCGGGCGACTGTTTGGATCCTGCGAGGGCGAAATAAAGCTCGCGCGGCCGCGACTGCAGAGCCAGGCTCTCGGCTCTGGGGCTCTGGTGAGAGAGGCCTGCGGCCGCCGGGCGAAATGCCCCGCCCACCCAGCCTCGCACTCCTGCCAACAGATCCGAGGAGCTTCATGGTCCCCTGAGAGTCTTTTTCCTCCTTTAACTCTTGCTCTTCAATTTCACATGACACGGAATTTAGTTGAAGAGGAAAATGAATACCCACCAGCTGCTCCCGCCTACCTCCCGACGCCCAAACGTCTGCGTTCCTGCCTCCCCCCCGCGTCTTTATCCCCGGCGGGGATCTAGCAACGTTCGGGTGGGCACCAGAGGGTGGCACTGGCCAGCGAGCTACACGTCCCAGCAGGCCAGCTGCCACCCGCCCAGGCCACAGCGCCGTGCCTGCTGCTAGCAGTACTCACGGACCCGGTGCGACCCGGACTCCTCTTTGCGGACCTGAAGGAAGGAATTCCTCCCTGCATCCGCAGCAGGTGAGGGAAGCCTGTCTGAAACAGCGCTTTGCTGGCTGTTTCTAATGGCAGGCTTCCTGATTATTTATTTGATGACATCAATTTGCATCATGAAATAACTGGGGGAAAATCTACTTCTTTTATTCCTAAGGACCTTCCGCTTTGAAAGTCTTTATCACAAAGTTTTCCTGACCCACTTTCACTCCCAAATTAAAACAAGGTTATTGCTACTAAATTTAGTTCACAGTAAAACCACAATTCAAACCCTTTTTTTTGGGATGTGAATTGAGTAGCAATATTCTATGTCCATATAGCTTCTCAGTGCCCAAACACTGGCCACGAAGAAATGAGATGCTGCCAGATTTTGGAGAAGTTTAAACAAACAGACACATTAAGCTTAACATCACACAGTCACTTATCTTGCAGCACACACTAAATCCTTGTCTGCTTTCTTGATATTACAAGCCCAGAAACTAAAAGTAGGATGATGAAGTCACAATATGCCATTCCCACCACTGGCCATTTGTCCCCAGGCACCTGGACTCCCTCCTTTCATGCTGTCTGTGTGTTGTCAGAGGTAGGCCCCGCCGAAGGGGCCCCAGGGACTAAAGAATGTCTGCTCTTATTTGTCAAAGGAATATCATTGGATGCATTTTCTCACAGACTATCTCAGCACTCTTACTGAACTATTTAACAGAAGTAGCTATCATACAGCAAGAATGAAAATGGAATGTAAGTTCTAGGGGACACTGGCATTCATTCGCTGCATTGGTAGCCATGCCATGCCCGTGGCTGGTGCTCAACCAAAATATGTTGAACAAATGGATGAATGGATGAATGAATGACAATCACTTCTTAAACCTGGAGATGTGAAGTATAAACCAATGCGATTTAAAAATTAGCTATCTCTCAAGTCTTCACACTAATGGAGAGAAATAAGTATGGACAACGCCAAATGACAATCTCTCTCGTTTAAAAATTTCATATGTCTCCAAGGCTATGATTTCACTCCTGTTCTCCAGAGCAGGAGGACTTTAAAAAGGTTTATTACAATTAAATGTAATGCAATTATGTAATTATCTGACATATGATTCCTGTGGAGAAGAATTTTAAAATAGAAGTGGGGTTGTAAAAATGTGCTGAAAAAGATACTAGGGTATCAGGAGAAATAAGAATTAGTAGTGATGGACACAGAGATTCTAATCTCCTGGACTTGAATACTTTGTTGGCAGTGTGTTGTTCACCCCTAGCCTATCTTAGTTTATGGATAAGGAAACAGACTGAAGAGCTCCCTTGGAAGTTTGGGCTCCATATTTTCAGCCAAGGTGGCTCAGGGCTTTATTTCCACGCTGCCCAACACAGACCACCTGGTGATTATGAAAGGACCTGGCATGCCCCTCAAGACCCCACACCAGCTCTCTCCTAGCCAGGCCCCTGCCCCCACTCCTTTCTGACACTGATGGGATCGTAACAAGGTGTGGCACCATGCTTGGAAGAATGTTCTGTGGAAGAAACGGGAGGCTTTCTATTAAGTCATTTCTAGGGGACACAGGCATAAAGAGCAGAGCAGTGGTTACTTATGATAAAGGCGAAGATACGAAATGCAAATTTCATCTTCCCCAAAGTACTCTATGAATATGCCATGTAGTAGAAAAACAAAAACAACTAAAACGACCTCTGGAAGCAAACTCCCAGCTGAAAAGAAGAATTTGAGGACTTTGTAAAGAAAGAGCACAAAGGCATAATGACAAATTGTTTAGTTCTTATTAAAAATTTAATGAAATTTTAATTTTAATGAAAAATGTATTGCTGGTCCACGTTATTATTATTTGTCATTATTCTTTCTGTTTGCATTTGTCATCTATTCTGTTCCAATCAATAGTGTCATCTTTTCTGCGTAATCAACAATTTGTAAATGAAATGTTGACAGTTCCTCTTTTCCATTTTTGCCAATACTCAGCACAGAGAAAAAACCTGCAGGACACCACTAGATGGCACTTCATACCTTAGCTTTCTACCTTCCAAAAGAGCAACTGGTGATTTTTCAATTTTATAAATTCAGGTAATAACAGATCACTCCACAATAATATGTTCACTTATAAGTTATGATCCCTGACTTCTTATTCACTTAAATGCAAATAGAACATGTATTTGACAAATATTCTTTGAATGCCTATGTTTAAAATCTGGAGATTCACAAGTGAGCAAAAGAGAAAAAAATTATTGCTGTATGAAACTGATAGGCTAGTTCAGAGTTTCCTGATTCCACAGTATTGTCATGTGTCCTAATGTCCGTTTTTTATCTTAATTTTTACCCCAGATTCTCAAAACATTTAACAACAGTAATGCAGATGACAACATACTCATCATGACTGCAGTAACAAAGAGCCAGTGGCTTTAGAAATACTGGCTGCAATAAAGCAAGCGTGGCTCCCTGTCTCTGGTGGGATGACCAAGGTCCAATGGGGACCCCCAAAGACAAGGGCAGTCCCTTGGCTCGGATAGGGATAGGATTAGCTTTGCTTGGAGATCCATGAAAATAACACTTGACCTTTGTAATTAATCTTCTCTCACCTGACAGCAAAGATCTAAAATCTGGTGCTAATTATATGGAAACATATTTCTCAAGGGTCTGATCTGCTGCTCAGGCTTCACCAAGTAAAAGGGTATGGCCTGAGAACTTCTTTCCTTTCTTTTCCCTCTCCCTGCTGACCCCTAGTAAGTTATATATTTAAATGTAAGTTTTAAAATACTCTCTATCAATGTGTGCGTTGGAATAAAACATGAAAAATGGGTTTTAATTTGAAATGCTAGGACACATTTCAGTTTAATCCTCTTAGAGAATGTGTGTCTGAAATGTGAAGCTGAAAAGCTGTCTGTAAATTTTCAGGGATGCTGTTGTTCAAACTCTGCCTATTTTCCTTAAGAGAAGGACAGGGTTACGTACTTAAAGCAGCAAAGGAAAAAATTCCAGAACTAATAATGAGAGGATTTCAATCATTTAAGGATGACCAGTACATGTATTCTTTAGTTAAATTCATTTATATTTTACAAGCATACACGTTACTAATTTCCAAAGAAAAGTTTAAAATGCATCTGCCCTTTAGTTTGTATTATGAAAATTTCATAATAAATTGCTCCCATAGTAGCAATTTTACTGTAACTGATTTTATTTATTTCCCACTGATGTACATTTAAATTATTACTGGACTTTGTCAATTATACAGTGGTGGACTAAACACCTTCATATACACATGATTGTATATAAATGCAAGAATATCTGTATGATGAATACTTAGAAATAAAATTGCAGAGTTGAGTTTATGTACTTTTAATTTTGATAGATGTTGCAAAATTGCCTTTTTTACAGATTGTATCACTTCACAATTCTCCACTAAAGTGTGAGAGTGCTCATTCCCCGCATCCTTGCTACACGGTGTGTAACCAGCATTTTTATTTGAATCTATTTCGTAGGTGGACGTGGTTGGGCATTTTAGTTTTAGCTTGCATTTTTCTTATTATGAAGTTGAACATTTCATATGTTTATAAACGATTTATATTTCCTTTACTATAATCTACCTACTGATATTCTCTGCCCACTACCCTGTGAGATAGTTGATATTTTTCTTGATTTATGAAATCTCTCTTTATATTAAAGCCATTAACCTTACACATATGTCATAACTACTAATACTTATTCCCAGTTTCTTATTTCTCTTTTGATGATGTTATGGTTCTTATCCAAGCACATATTTCTTTATTTTTATGTAGCCATATTTACTATATCTTCAATTTTTTAAAGACATGTTCTCCTGTAGACTAAAGATATACTAAGACATATTTTCTAGGTTTTTCTTTAGTCACTGTGAGTGATCTGTGGAGAGTTATTCCATTCGAGTGTAGAACATAGTGTTCTACAGTGTTCTCCCTCTCAAACACTGAGTTAAACTCACTTCTCTGTTCTATGGTCGACAAGATTAAAAATCTCTTGAGTATGACTGTCAGCTTCGACAAGATTAAAAATCTCTTGAGTATGACTGTCAGCTTAGGACATTATTATCCAATAAAATCTCAGGGCTTTTATGCTTTGTACTTCTGTTGTTTCTAGTAAGTGCTTTAGGCAATCCTCTTCATGAGTGGATTCCCAGTTATATGCTAAAATGTTTGGAAGAGCATCAATTGACATAAAAATGAATTATTAATAAAAGAATCAACTTTACCCCAACAATGATAAAAATAGGAAAAAAAAAAGAAATCCACACATGTTATATATACATTTTTTGTGTGGGGGAGTAAGTGAAACAAAAGTCATAAAAAATGACTTCTTTTTATTTTCCTTGAAAAGTGAATCATAGAGCAAACTACAGAAATCAATCACATGTCAACAGCATCGCGTCAAAAAGAAAAATGGTTTTTCTGGTCCTCATGTCTTTTTTACACATTAAAGTTCCGTGTCAGGCATCCAGGGCCCTCCTGGAGTTACCGCGCAATGATGCCACACAGTCAGCCGCCGGCTCACAGCTCGGCTCACAGCTCGCCTCACAGCACGGGGGCGGCGCTGGCGTCACCAAGCCCAGCACGCCGCAACGTGCGGTTCTGGCCACGGAAACCTAAGCTGGCTGTCCCTGGAAAGATTATCCCACAAGAGAAGGAGCTCCCACTGATGACGGAGAAAGCACACCACAGCGGACCGACGGCAGCGGCGGGGCGGGGCGGAGGACGCACGTGGAAAGCACAGGGGCGAGGCGCGCAGAGCGGCGCAGGCAGACAGGCGGGGCGGGCACGCGCAGGCCGGGCACGCGCAGGGCGAGCGGTGTGCGGCGGGCACGCGCGGGGCGGGCGGGCGCCAGCTGAGGGCTGCTCAGTCCTACCACTCAGTCAGGGACAGCAAGCAGGGACGCTTTAGCACCTTTCTGTGGCCAGGCTTTGGGAAGGAGTATGATTTGATTCTTGAGATTATTCCACCCGCTGACCAAGTCTAGAAACCGCAAGGGCAAAGAAGAACGGTAAGTGTTTCGAGAAACAAGCACAGGACGCCTTCCTTCCTTCCGCGACGCCGGCGACTCGCCCCTGCGCCTGCACCGCTGCCCCTCCCGGCCGCAGCTCACTGTGGGAGCAGCCTGATCACTTGGAGGGCTTCCGGAAAAGCCTAACCCCTGGGCAGAAGGAACTAAAAAAGTATTTGGGAAATATTTCCCACTGAAGTAATTCCAAAATATCTAAATTCTTGAAGCCATGGTGTCACGCATGGCTAAGTATAGGGCTTGATATTCTTTTAAGAGTTCTCAGCTCTAAGCTCTCGTGCATCTAAAGGAAAACGGGTCTGTTTCATGGAGCACAGACCGTTCAAGTAAGGGTGCCGTGCGCCGGTAAAGGGGTAAAATAAAGTGATGACTCCACAAAGGCGCTATATTGTAGACATTGATCCCAAAGTTCACTGGCATTTTAGCAAATTCAAGTTGATAGCAAGTGCTGCCCTTGGACGCCTCCCCCTGTTTCAACATGGGCTCACTCCTGAGCAGCCCACAGTCCTCACTGCGGGCACAAGGTATATTTGGCTTTCTGTAGATTTTGTTTTTCAAGGGTTAATAGGCAAAAAGTGAGGTGTAGGGGCTACACCTCACAGATGGCATTAAAAGCCCACACTGAGGTCCCCAAAGAAGGAACAGGAAACTAATTCCTACTTTGAGTATGAAGCGTACATGAGCTCCCAGAGTCTGGAGGGAGACGAGAGGTGAGGTCCCATGGATTAAAAGCACGTGTACACGGTTCAAGGATCAACTTGAACAATACATTCCTATTTCCCATATCTGACAGGAGGCCTATTTCGGATTTCACATTGGGTTTCATCCTCATTGTATATACTTTTTGAAAATGGGAAGAATTTAACCTAGCTGAGAAATTAAGAAAATATGGCTAGTTTAGCACTGGTAAGAGGCTGATTCTACCTGACACCCACTGGTGAGCCCAGTTTATCAAAGGGTGTGTTGAAGGGCAATCAAAACAGGGGCCACCAGTCCTGCGAGTACAGCCTTCAGTTTGTGATACTGTACGATTGCCTCCCCTTCAGAGGGATTTCTAGTAACACTCACCGCAGGATGGGAACTTGGAAGTTGTGGACGACCTCCAAAATTGACATCTCCTAGTTGGGAAGAGCATGAACAGTTACTCCGTATCAGCAAAAACCACCCCACTCCCCGCCCCCGCAGCTCGGTGGACGTGACTGTGACAGGCTGCCGCGGGAGGGGTGTGCACACTTTCCTCGGACCAGTCTTTTGATCCTCCTTTACTTTTCCCCACATGCAATTAAAACAAATTGTTTTTTTAAAGTTAAAGCAATCAGCTATTTTCTGGTTCATGATATACAAAATTAGAGTGATCTGACATCATTTTAATCAGTTAATAAAAATAAGGCCTCATCTAACCTGAATTTGCAATAAGCCAAATTTAAAACGAGGCTAATTTGGACCAATATTTCAAAAACAGAGACTCCAATGTCTTGGTAACTCACCCTGTGCGCCAATTTTTTGACAGGGAACTGTAAGAACTCTTATCAAACCGTCAGCTTTGTAAGAATAATGCTCAACTAGCTGAAAGAGAAGAAAGCAAGAAAGTGCGGTAAATAAGAAGCTCAGGAGACAGAAATCGTGATTCAGAGCTGCTGACTGCCCTTTGGGCTTTCAAAGTGATCCAGGACATTAAATGCTTCTGTTTGCAGACAGTCCACTCTACGGGGGCATGGGGAGGTACGGCACACAGCTAGGGACTTCCCTCTTGGAGAGGGGTCAGCAAACTTTTTCTGTAAAGGGCTAGATAATGATATTTTAGGTTTTTGTGGTCTTCACACCACCTCTGTCACCTGGTCCTTACTTATTTATCTAAAACAACCCCTTTAAAAGCATAAGAACCATCATCTTTAGGACTACACAGAAACAGGCTGAGAGCCAGATTTCAACTGTGGGTTTGCAGAGCCCTGCCTGCTCTAAAGAAAAGAACATCAAAATAGGGTAGTATAGAAACTACCATCTCTCAGAAAAATAGTAGTAGAGCCCTCGACTTGGGATATGGTACCAAGGTACTTTCCAGTGCTGTCAAGATAAACGAATGAAATCATGCACATAAAAATGGAAGGTATTGCTGGCATTTTGATGCACTTGCCTAAACACAGTGCCTAGAAAATATACAGCTAGAAATATTTAATTAGGGCTGAAAATTATGATTTACCAGAGGAAGCAATAAAAATAGTAAAGGGTCTTCACAAGGCACTTTGCAACAATTAGAGATGTTTAACACTACACTGAGTGCACAGCTTTTGACACTGTGAGTGGCTGGCATATAGGGTTTCAGGGGCCTTAAATGCCCAGAAGGCAATGTTCCCTGCGAACATCCATGATGTGCTCTGGGCCGCTAGCACAGAAAAGGTTGAATACTGTTTCAAATCAAGACCATTAAAATAAAGCAAAGAATGTGGTCAATAATGAGACATGCTAATGAGCCACAAAACCAAAGGACAATGTTAATGTCATGACTAGTGTTAGAATATTATAATACCTGGCATTCAGAAAAGCAATATTTTTTTTCCAATTATAGCATTAGGAGCCAAATCACACTAGCCAGTAGTTACTTGAAGAGCTTCAAAGGGACGGAAGGTCCGTGGTCTCAGTTTTTAAAAAGACAGGACTGGCCGGGCGCGGTGGCTCACACCTGTAATCCTAGCACTCTGGGAGGCCGAGGCGGGCGGATTGTTTGAGCTCAGGAGTTCGAGACCGGCCTGAGCAAGAGCGAGACCCTGTCTCTACTAAAAACAGAAAGAAATGAGCTGGACAACTAAAAATATATAGAAAAAATTAGCCGGGCATGGTGGCGCGTGCCTGTAGTCCCCGCTACTTGGGAGGCTGAGGCAGGAGGATCGCTTGAGCCCAGGAGTTTGAGGTTGCTGTGAGCTAGGCTGATGCCACGGCACTCACTTCTAGCCCGGGCAACACAGTGAGACTCTGTCTCAAAAAAAAAAAGACAGGACTTTGACTTTGCTTGGTATCGACTGCACGTGTGGCTGCCGGCCGGGCCTGGGGGAGGACATGCGAACGTGCCCGGTCACACCCCTCACGCACCAAGTTCAAGGCAGCTGCTGTTCTCGAGTGAGGCGGAGTCGGTTGCTTTTCTCCCTGTCTCTGAACCCACTCTGGTTTATAGGACGCTCTGCTAAAATCATGCATAAAGTACTCCTGTTACTGGCCTTTCCCTTTGTGTCAGCCAACGTAGCTGTGACGTAAAATTAAGACAAGCAGTTTGTGCTCAGTACAGATCCACGAACAGCAGTGAGGAGCATTAGTTTTAGTGCTCATTAGCACCTAATTAATTTCCACATTTGAGTTGTTTCAGGGTTTGTGAACAGCTGGCTCAAGAACAAGCCCCTTTCAGACCAGGCTGCAACACTCCCACACAAGCGACAGCCTGGACTCCCGGAAGCACGGCCTTACTTCCTAAATTGTCCGGATTTCCACAGGGAGAGACTGGGTTTGCCACGAGGCAGGTGCCCGACGTTAGCGCGCCCGTCGGCCTCTCCCAGCTCGGGAGTGGTGCGCTGGGCCGTGCCCAGGCCTCCTCCCCCGCCTTATTTCTGTGTGCATCTGTCCGAAAGGCCGTTCTCTGCTCTAGTTAGAACATCCAGAGAGAAATACTTGCTCGCTCCCAGCGGAGGGTGTCCCATTAAACTCTGAACACAGCCACGAATGGACATCACCTCATGGCACTGGGGGCTGAGGGGCCCTGGACGAACTATGGAACCTTCCGGAGCCTTGTTCACCTCCCATGGTGGTCCATGGACCAGCGCTTCTCAAACATTTGAGTCACCTGGAGGTTGAGAAGCAGGCTTGGAGGGGGCAGGTGGGGCAGGGACCAGGGGCTGCTGCTGGTCTGAGACCACCGGGCCACCGCGAGAGTGTGCAGGGCAGGAAGCCCCATGTGCCCTGTGCCCTACACACGAGTAGGGAAGAGGAGGACACGTACCTGCCAGAGCGTGTCAAACTTCTTCCCGTCGGGGATGGAGAGCTTTCCCGTCTTGTCTTTGTCGATGCGATAGTGCAGCACCTTCCCTTCGTGCAGCAGGCACAGGGCGTAGGAGCCATTGTTGTCTCTAGCCCTGATCCTGCAAGAGAGGACACGGCCACATCACGCCAGGCCTGCTCGACCCGAGGGGGGAACCTGGAAAAAGCGCCCTGGCCAGGGTGGCCAGCAGCCATTCTCCGGAACCGTCAGCTGTGTGAGGCAGCCTGTGGGCCTCTACCCAGGAAGGCCCAGCTCACGGTTCGGGATGACGCTGGCGAGCGCGCAGAGGAGATGCTAGCAGGTTGGGGCTGGAGCACAGCTAAGGTCCAGCAGGGCCCGGGAGCCCTGGGTGGTGGTCAGCAGAGTCTGGTGCTCAGCGCCAGCAATGCTGCTCAGGGAGACCAGCTCGTGGGACCCCCCCGGGCCCCTGAGAACCTGGGGAGACTTTTGCACTCACCTTTCTTCACTAGGGTTTGCATTTGGGTCAGCACTGACACCTAGCTTGGGGTGCAGTTGGGGGTATCTGGTGGGCGTTTTAACTAGGAGCCTTCTGGACCATAGAGGGAGGGGTGCGCAAGCTCCGTACCCGGCCATCTTCACCACTCCCGCTCCCCCACTTGCAGGGACGGACGGCAGGGTGGCAATCAAAACATCACGCAGATGATGGCACTGTCCGCCAAGTCCCCAGAAGGAGAAAACAACATGCACTTTGGGGTGAGGGAGCAGCAGGTGAAACCAGAGCTGACCCGCCCCAAGGCTCCTCTGTCACTGTCATGGTGGGTGACCCTCAGTGCCACCCCCGCCCTGTGTCCTGGTGAACTGAGACTTGTGAGTCTGGCAACAACAGCTAAACACACCCACCACGATGCACAAGAGGAGAGACCTCTGACTTGCGGGTGGACGAGAGGCCCACCAGGGAGACCTGTAGGATCTGGGGAGGTCGAGGTCCAAGTGGAGGCCAAGGGCACGAAATGGGTGTGAATCCCCCAATTTAACTTCTTCGTCATCACCACTGCAGCCTTCTTCTCCCTTTTCAGCAGCTCTCGCCCTTCAGATCATGAGACTGAGAACGGTGAGTCTCGAAAGTACCAGGAAGCCTCCTCAGCTCCTGCATTTTCTAAAACAAGGAAGCCAAGGCCCCAAAACGCCAAGCACCATACTCAGGGTGGAGCTCAACTGTACCCGGCTGCCAGGGGCCACTGTGTACTGGGGAAGTTTCTGATGCTTTCTGCCAGTTACAAGAGGCCAGATCCACAGCCACGACGAGAGAAGATGGACTTTAGAACATGGCCACGCTTTTCTTTCCCTGCCACAGAGACTCACCTCAACAACTAACCCAAGACTGAACTATGGCACAGTAAGTGTCTTTTCAAGCAGCACGTGGCTGTGCACAGTGCACAGGTGCCCTCCACACCACACCGCCCAGGGCAGCTGGCAAGGGTGCAGGACACGCCCAGGCTCTGCGGAACTCCCCTCCTGTGACAGCAGCTCCTTCCTCCCAAACCAACAGAAACACGGCCAGTGAAAGCCAGTAGTTGCTGACTATTAAGCCAAAACTATAAAAAAAAATAACCAAACCATATAGTAAAACATATTTTTATATAAAGAGAGAACTGAGTCTATTTTATAAAGAAGCTATTTTATAGTGTGGGACTGTTTATGCCTGCTTTGCTTGTTCTGTATACATCAATGGCTAGCAGGATGGCCGGCAGGTACAAAGAGCCATACAAACGCCAAAGCATTGCGAGCTGACGCACGTGCCTGTAGGAGCTGGCCTTCGGGGAATGATGACGAAAGGCCACACCAAAGTGTTCTCCATGAGCTAGTCTTTCACGTGTGCAGCCTCAAGGTCACAGAGGTAAGCAGTGGACCTGAACCCTGGTTTCTGGATTGCTCCACCCTGTCTTATACCTTGACTTTTTTGTTCAAACTGAGACAGAGGATCACAGATTGCCCAGGGAGGCGGTGCAGTCGACCTCGTTAGAAATCTGACAAATACAAATTAAGCCCACAGTGGAAATACCATTCCACACTCTTCAGACAGGCAGAAATTAAAGATATTAATAATTCTACGTGTTGCTGAGAATGGGGAGCACCAGGAGCCTTCCTAGGCTGCTGGCGGGACCATAAACGGGTTTACCCGCTTTGGAAGACAATTTCGAATTAGCTCCTGAAGTTGAACCTACTGAAGCCCCAGAGGATCAACAACTCCCCTCCTAGGCACGGGCGCTACGCCCGTGTGCCCCAGACAGTGTGCTTGGCTGCTTCTGTGCCATCAGCACTGCGCACGCCCTGCGCAGTCATGACCACTGGGGAACTCACACAGTAGAATGTTACATTGTAAAGCAGTAAAATGAACAAGCGGCAGCTGCACAAAGTATATGAGTCTCACAGACATAAATATACTCCGTAAGTCCATACATACAAAGTCCCCAAACAGACAAGAGCCAACAGTTTTGTTTAGAGAGGTACACTCAGGTGGGAAAACTAAACAAACAAACACAAAACAACAAAAAGCAAGGGTGTGATGAACACACGAGTCCAGGAAGTGGTGCCTCCTCCGGGGAGGCTGGAGGGGTGTGAGCGGCGGCGAGGGAAGGGGTCTTCTGCCGATGCTGGGCGTATCTTATTTCTTGACTGCACTGTGTTGGCTTGATAAGCATTCATTAAGTTGTACCTATTTGGTTGTGTTCTCTTATATTGTGTTTTATATTTCACAATAAAAACAGTATGAAAAGAGAGCTGGTACCAGGAGGAAACAGCACCCCTTGCTTATGGAAAAGTGAGTTCTTCAAAGGCCCCCACCTTTTTGAGGTCCACAAGAGGACAGGTCCCACTGAGATTCCCTCTGTCTGGTGTGCTCCCCCAGGCAGCGCCGGCCAGCTCCACACCACAGGTAACTGGCAGGTAGGACTACCGACCAACTGTGGACTCGCGGCCGGAGCTGCCTCCCGCAGCAGCTGGCAGGAAACGAGAGCAGAGAAGGGAAACCCACAGGCCCCGCATCTGGAGACCAGAAGGCTCTCGACAGCAACCGCCAGCAACTGTGAGGTATCTGCTGGCTGCAGGCAGATCCTGGGCTGGGCTATTTTTAATGTAACATAGCAGAAAAGCTGGTTTGAAGCTGAAGCCTTGCTCCTCTGGCCGGCTCCTGTCACTGAGGGCTCTCCCCTTGGCGGCAGCCTCGGCATCCCCACCCAGGTCTACGGCCCCACAGGCTCCCAGAGAGGACGAGAACAAAAGCAAGCCTCCGGCTCCCAGCCAGCTGGCTGCCTTCCACCCTTGGGGTCGGCTGGCTGATTACAGAACTCCTTGTATATTTTTAGAATAATTTTTCCCAACGATTCTCTTGGAAGGGGTACACTAACAATTTGTGTTTTGCTATTGCAAAGCCTGGGATTTCCAGGGCTTAAGCTCGAGATGAGGCTGAGAAGTCATCCTAGCTGGCCTTGAGACAGTCCTTGGCTTCCTGCAGCATGGCTGCTCTCTTGTGGTGGGCAGTCTTGGCCTCTGCAATAAGCAAGTCTTGTACCTCACAGGCACCAAAGCACTGCACAGAGGTGAGGGGGAGAGTGATATTTCTGCTGAGGCACAGCCTGGAGGGGCTGAACCCCTTTTCTACCCTTCTGCGCCCTTCTGGGGGAGAGAAAATGTGTGGTGATGACAGTCAGGCACTGAGGGGCAAGTGAAGCCCCAGGAGATAGTGGGACGCTCAGGGCGGCCTCCTCGGACATTGCCTTGTATCTGCTGGGCATGTCCTGCCCACTTAGATGTTCTCATTCTCCCATGTCTTTTTTCCACGGCAGAGTGGAACACGGCTGGACAGAACATCAGAGTCAAGAAGGGAAGGAGGGTGCCTGGGATCTGCCATATTCAAGGATGTGCACAGGATGGACCATTCACTGTGGCCAGGCTGGACATACAAATAGACAGATCGCTGACGCTGGGGGGTGGGTGGTCTTCACCCAGAGCCATCTACCCAGCACAGGCTTCTCAAGGAGAGCCAGGGTGAGGGGAAGGAGAGGAGTGGGAGCCAGTGCATCCCCAACAATATGCATGCCAGGAAGAGGCAGGAGAAATGCCAGCTCTACTGATCCATGAAAGACCAAAGGCAATGCAACTTCTGAGTGCTCTTGCCTTGCACTGCAGCAACACCGAGGCACATGTGTGTTCTATGTAGATGACGAAAGCAAGATCAGTCCAGAACATAGTCCCTATCTGGGGCCACGGCAAGCTGTTCTTAACACATTTGCCTTTTGAAAACCTGTATTACACATGCCCTCTCGCTCGCTCTCTCTGCTGTAGCTCATGAAGGAGGAATCAGTTCACGAGTCTTCTCTTCCACCTTCAAGGAGACTTTGACCAGCACCAATGAACTGATATTGACATGAACCCACGACTCCCTTTGAACGTTTAGCTTCAGACAGGCCATGACTCTTTGTGCTGACCTATGGTCACAAAACCACGTGTCAAATAAAATGGCATACTTTGATCAATTACGGTGGATGTGAGAGCCTGCGGGATCACAGCTTTTGTTGTGCTATGGGAGGCTTGTGACAGCCAAACACAGTTTCATTCACTAATGAACAAGCAGGTTTTTTCTAAGTGCACAATTCAATTTTGAAATTTAAATATAGAAAAAAAGTGAGTTGAACCTTGAACAGGGGAAAGTGAGTGGCAAATAAGGGGAAACAAAGCGGGTTTGGCCTATGGCAAGTACCAGTATCAGCATCTTAGGCCGGCAGGACAGAGGGCACCTGGACATGGGCCACCCACATTAAAGGGAGGACCTGGGCAGAAAAAAGCCCCTTCAACTCTGAAGGAAAGCCTTCCCAGCATAGGACAGTTGGGATTCCCACAGATGAATATTAATCAAACATGAGCTCAGAAAAGATCACCCAGAACATAAGGAAACATGAGTTATGAGAAAAGGAGTAGGAAGGAAAAGAGAGGGGAAGAGATAGGGATTTATGTCCTGCAAGACTTTCCATATTAGAATAACCAGATATAGAATATAAACTATGTATGAAATACTTAAAGAAATATGAAATCATAAAAATTAGCAACCAGTAAGATACTCCCCAAAATGCCCAGAAATATTTGAAAGAAAAGCCAAACAAACAGAACTGCTAGAAATTTTTTAATTGATGGGAAAAAAAATTAGTGAATTAGTATAACAGCAGATTAGACACAGATGAAGCAAGAATTAGTGAACTGGAAGACAAATTCAATAATGTTACCCATAGTGCAGGACACAGAAAAAAGGCAATGAAAAATAAAATAGAATATAGAGGATAAACTGAGGCGGCCTACCATATGTTTAATAGGAGCCTCTGAAGAAAGAAATGGTAAGATGGAAGGAAAGTAATATTTGAAGAAAGAAAAAATAGCTAAGTGTTTTTCAGAATTAATGAATGAAAAGAATTCATGGATGTACGAAGCATAGATATGTGAGAACCATTAGCTTAGCTTTATACATGTTACCTTATTTGTTTCCATAATGATCCAAATAAAATATCATTTTCTTATCGAGTAAACTGAGACTGAGAGAGTGAAATGAAGTGTAACTCACAGAACTATTAAGTGGCAGGGCTTGTCTGACTCATGGCCTGAGTTTCTTTACTATCTCACTGAAGTTTCTATATATAGAAGTAGTTTTAAGGTTAACTCTCCCAAAACCAGTCAAATAATACAGAATTTGGGGTAGGTAGCAGGAATATTCCCAACCGCAAATACGGTTATGGACCCTCCAACGAACTATGAAAATCTGGAATTATCACTATTCTTAATTTAGCATAGGTAGGTAACATGCATCTCAAACAGGCTCAAATGGGGCCCCCAGACCAGCCAAATGAACATCATTTGAGAACTTGATATATATGTAAACTGTTGATCCCTATCCCAGACCTAGCGAATTACAACTCAGGGGGTGGGACCCAGCAGTCCGTGCTTTACCCAGCCCTCCAAGTGGCTTGCACACAAACATTTGAGAATTGCTGCTAGATGTCATCTCCTCTGGACTTTGTGTACAACCTGTGGAACCCAAGGTACTACGCCCACTCTTCACCTTTTATCCTAATTTAGGTTTATTTCTTGGTCACAGAAAATACAAAAGTGTGTTTTCTTAGGGGCTATCTCAATTTCTCTGAGAAATGGGCTATAATGTGAATAATTCTTTTTTGTGACTACCTTCTATCGAGTCCCACTTACACTGCAAAGGGTTAGTAACACCTATGTTGAAAGTGAGGTGTCAAGGAGCCAAGATGGCGGACGAGAAAAGCAGCCAGTCAGAGTGTCTCTGCAAAAAAGACAGATTTTAGAAGAAAGTGAAAAAAATAAACTAGCAGAAAAACATAGATCGGGTGAGGGTCGGAAGGAAGGGTGCCTGAAACTACAGGAGACTCCACGGGAAGACACTGCGGAGGAGAACTGGAAGGAGAAAGGTCCCGAGAGGCTTGAAGACCAGGGACAAGGGTAGGCGGAGCAGTTAACTTCCCCCTCCCTTGCATCTTAGACTGCTGGTGGGCTCCTGAGCGGTTGGAGAGACCTGCCAACACCAGCCCAGAGATGGCTGCCGCCACCGAGCGGTGGCCTCTTGGGGACACGGCGCTGGGCTCCCAGCTCCTCGGGGCACCTCCCCGCACGCAGACCTGAGCCTATCGGCAGACGCCATACTGCTCCATTCCCTCCTTGCCCTTACCTACCCGTGGGTGCCCAGAGAGACAATTTAGCCACCATACGGAGGCATCTCCAAGGAACGGGACCTTTCCTTTTGGGGCCCTATAGCAGACCGAGGGGTACTCAGACTGCAAGTTCCCTACCCGCCAGCCCTCCCAGGTGCTGCTTGCCTGGGGACTCCAGGAGAGCGTGGCAAATCCCAAGGTGGAGTGAAACAGATCCAGCTTGGGCACCCTGTAGGTGATTCAAGACCAGCACCCCTCCCCCTAGAAGGGTCAGGGATTGATCTCCAGAGCCCAGGGGACAGGCCTGCAGACCAGACCCTGGACACCCAAGTCATGATCCCACTGCCCCGGGGCACAAAAGGGATATCTGTGAAAGAGCCTACTGAGGAGTGTGGCAGGGGCAGATCAGCCTGCCTGAGTGGCAACCCTCCTCCCAAAAGAGGGCTGGGCACCCAGCTCAGCCTGCGATCGCGGGTAGGGAACCTCCCAGCCCACGTCACAGCCAGGGGAGATCCATCAGCCTGAGGTCCTGCCTGCTGGCAGAGGCCTGGGAGAGGCCACAGAGAGTCGGGGGGTGGAGAGGAGCCAGACCTGCTCCAGAGTGAGAGACTAGGACAGCCCCACCCCCCAAGCCCAGACTTTCAGCTGAGTGGAGCCATTTCAGCACCTCCCAGCAGCTTTGCACAGAAGCAAAGAATAGAGCTTTGACCCCTGCTAACAGCATCTGTGGAGCCTGAAGGCAGCCTTACCCAACCCAGCCCCACCCAGACTCACTCCCCAACCTGACCCCACTGAGGTGGAGACTAAGGACACACCTGGAAGTCTCAGGGCCCCACCCACCACCCGAGGCACAAGAGGGCCTCTCCGGAGGAACAGGGGCTGGCTACAGGACCCAAAAACAGCACTGCAGCTCGCTCCTCCCAGCAAGTGCCACCTACTGACAGGGAGGTCATCCTGCACACCCTTTTACTGCATCTACTGATTCATCATAAAGGGTGTGGTCGAATCTCACCCACAAA
>NW_012149986.1:2645795-2648132 GCF_000956105.1 Propithecus coquereli | reverse complement strand
TTACTGCATCTACTGATTCATCATAAAGGGTGTGGTCGAATCTCACCCACAAACACCACCTACTGGCTCAGAGACTAAATAGGGCATGTCATTCTCCAAACAAAAATCTAAAGGCAAGAAGGAACAACTGATCCAGATGGGAAGGAACCAGCAAAAGAACTCTGGAAGTATGAAGACTTAAACGGAAAGCACACCCCCAAAGAGGGACAACAGCTCCCCGGCAATTGACATTAACCAACTCAGAACACTAAAATGACAGAAGAAGAATTTCAAACATGGATCGTAAGAAAACTGAATGATATGCAAGAAAAAAATGGATGACCAACACAGAGAAACCACAAAAAAAAAAACAGGACTTGGAAGAAAAATTCACTAAAGAAATTGAAATATTAAAGAAAAATCAAACCGATCTCCTGGAAATGAAGGACTTATTCAGGGAACTACAAAACACCGTGGAAAGCTTCAAGAACAGAGTAGATCAAAAGAAGAAAGAATCTCAGAGATTGAAGACAACTCCTTCCAATTAAATAAGTCAGTCACAGAGATAGAGCAGAAAATTAAGAGAAAAGAAATAAGCCTACAAGAAATGTGGGATTATGTGAAAAAACTGAACCTGAGGGTGATAGGGATTCCTGGATGTGAAGAAGAAAATATGCAAGGGCTGGATAAGCTATTTGAAGATGTAATAGAGGAGAATTTCCCAGGCCTTGCTACAATCTAGATATACAGGTACAGGAAGCTCAACGGACCCCAGGGATATTCAATGCAAATAGGAAGACACCACGTCATGCAGTCATCAGATTGACCAAAATGTGCACTAAAGATGCCCTTCTACGAGCTGTAAGGTGAAAGAAACAAGTAACATACAAAGGAAACTCCATCAGAATAACGCCAGACTTCTCAACTGAAACCTCACCAACAAGAAGATACTGGGGCCCCATTCTCACTCTTCTGAAACATAATAATGCCCAACCTAGAATCTTGTACCCTGCAAAACTAAGTTTTGTATATGAAGGAGGAATAAAGACATTCTCAGATAAGCAAAGACTGAGGGAACTCACCAAGACAAGACAAGCTCTCCAAGAAGTACTCAAAACAGAACTACACAAGGATCAGCACAACAAACACTCACGAATGTAAAACCACTCCACATTTAAAGATCAAAGGCTAGATCCCACAATGGCTCAAGAGAGAAAACAAAGCAACAAAATGCAACCCAACAGAATGAACAGTAATTCACCCCACTTATCGGTTCTCTCAATAAATGTGAATGGCTTGAACTCACCTCTCAAGAGACACAGCCTGGCCGAATGGATAAAAAAAAACAAGGCAAGCATCTGCTGTCTCCAGGAAACGCATCTAACCTGCAAGGATGCATTTAGACTCAAGGTAAAGGGGTGGAAATCAATATTTCAAGCAAATGCAAGCCAAAAGAAGGCTGGTGTGGCAGTTTTGATCTCAGATAACATAGTTTTTAAATCAATAAAAGTAATGAAAGACAAAGAGGGGCACTATATAATGGTGAAGGGTACAGTTCAACAAGAAGACATAACAATTCTAAATATGTATGCACCCAACTTAGGTGCACCCAGATTCATAAGGCAAACTCAATCTGATCTAAACAAATTGATAAACAGCAACACCATAATAGTCAGAGACCTCAACACCCCACTGACAGCACAGGACAGATCCTCCAAACAGAAAATCAACAAAGCAATAATGGACTTAAACAGAACTCTAGAACAAATGGGCCTGGCTGATATTTACAGGACATTCTACTCAAAAACCACTGAATGTATGTTCTTCTAATCAGCTCATGGGACATTCTCTAAGATTGACCATAATCTAGGATGCAAAGCACGTTTAAGAAAATTTAAAAAAATAGAAATTATACCATGCATCTTCTCAGATTACAGTGGAATAAATATAGAAATCAAGCCCAACAGAAACTCCCATCTCTACACAAAGTCATGGAAATTAAACAACCTTCTGCTGAACAATTCCTTCATAAACGAGGAAGTAAAGATGGAAATCAAAAGATTCTTTGAACTAAATGACAAAGGTGACACAAGTTATCAGAATCTGTGGGACACAACCAAAGCAGTCCTGACAGGAAACTTTATTTCCATAAATGCCTATATCCAAAAGTCGAAAAGATCACAAATAGACAACCTAATGAATCAACTCAAAGAATGGGAAAAAGAAGAACAGACCAACTCCAAAGCCAGCAGAAGAAGGGAAATTAATAAGATCAAATCAGAACTAAATGAAATTGACAACAGGGAAACTATACAGAAGATTAATAAAACAAAAAGTTGGTTCTTTGAAAAAATAAAC
>NW_012149986.1:2579484-2643165 GCF_000956105.1 Propithecus coquereli | reverse complement strand
TGCACATGTAAGAATAACATCTATTGGATGTCAGGCGGGGGGGGGGGCGTAGGGGACGGGTATAAACAAAGAGTGCGATGCGCACCATCAAAGGGATGGACACGCTTGAAGCTCGGACTTGGGGGGGAGGGGGGCTAGGGCAACGTACGTAACCTAAACATCTGTACCCCCATAATATGCTGAAATAAAAAAAATAAAGTGAGGTGTCCACTTGCCATCCAGGCTATGTGGTGGGGTGGGGGGAGGGAGGACAAAGGGCATTGGTGAGAGGTGTTGTTCTGATATTCAAGGGTGACAGGTGTGTCATCTGGTGCCTCCCAGCCAGCTCTATCCGGCCTGCTGCTGCACAAGGACAGTAGGGCTCTGTTTCACACACCTCAGCTTCTGTGTGGACACAACCCTTTTTTTAGGGAGCCAGAGTCCTTGCATCTTCCAGTCCCCAGTTGCATAAAACGTGGTGCACACCCTCTCTGGGCGCTCTGTTCCTGTAGCTCACTGGTTTATCCTGCGGGCCCCCCCCCAGGGCCCCCGATTTAAAAGGCACAAAGGAGTTGGCGAATAACTGTGCGAGTGTAGGGGGTGCACGCGAGTGTGCGAGGAAATAAGTGAGAGGACAGAGAGCGGGTATGAACACGATGGGGAAGCGAGAAATGGAAAATGGCTACTAAAAAAAGGGATGACTCAAAGATTAAAGTGTTTTTTCTCTTGAAAAAGGAGGAGGGAAAGAAGGACAGAAGGGTAACTGAATTTCACCTGCTGACTGCGGAACGGGGAGCCACACGGGGCATCGTCACGTGGGGCTGGAAAGGCTGCCCAGCCTCTGAGGGCACACCAGCCCCTAGCTGGACCCTGCTAAGAGGGCTTGCTTTCGCGTGTTCCCCGGCCTGCAGACAGGGAACAAGGGCTTCTTGGGGATGGTCTTAACTAACGTATTGAAGAGCTACCACGGGAAAGGAGCAGCTCCCGGTGTCCCGCCCAGATCACTTGGCAGCCGCAGCCAGAGCACAGTACTGAGGGCCGGTCCAGCTGCAGGGACAGCACACTCCTGCGACCTCAGGCCCGCCACGCCCCGGGCCGCGCGCCCAACCTCCTGCCGACTCCCCAGTGCTGCGCCCTCAGCCCCCGGAGGACAAGGCCTGGGCTGCCTGGCTCCGCCCTGGAAGCCCGTCCTCCCAGTCCCTGAGCAGGGGCTCAGCCAGCCCTCCCGCAGGGCTCTCCGGTGCCCGTCCCTGCGCGCCCTCCATGCCTCACGCCTGGCCGGCTGGGGGACCCCCCACACCGAGGTGCGGCGGGCAGCGGCCAGCACCTCCCGCAGGCAGCCTGCCGCCGGCCAGGGTCTCGGCTCTCGCCAGATCTTCTCCCTAATCGTTTTCACCTCCCGCCCGACAGCGGTGCCCGCTCCTCGGGCCATTCCGCAGGTAACACACCCACTCACGCGCCACGCGGCCACGACCTTGCGCGGCTCACAGCCTCCTGCCCTTCGCGGCCCTGGCCGAGGGCTCTGGAGACCGCGGGCCCTGCACATCCCCGGGCGTCTGCCTGCAGCAGCATCGACCTGCGCCGCTTCCCTGCCTCGCCCGCTCGCGTCCAGGCCGCCCGGCCGCTCCGCTCCCTGCGCCACTGCCCTCCCGGCCTCAGCCCGCCGAGCACACGCTGGGGACGCTGCCGCCTGCGCACCGGAGCCCGCCGGCCACTCCTGCCGTCCTTCCTCCCACCTGGGGGCCGCCCCGTTCAAGTTAGCAGCTGGAGTGTCCCCTGACCCAGCAAGATTTCTCCCGCGAGACACTGCTCTGGTTGCTGGGGTCACACCGAAGAGGGCGATGCCCCAGACTCTGCCTTCGCAGTGTCCCGGTGGTAACGGGGACAATAAACAAGTAAACGAAAGCAGTTAAAGACAATTCTGGGTGCGCACTGGTCGTGGTGGAGAGTGACGTCCCACGTGGCGGCGCTCTACTCGAACCTGACGTTCTAAGGGGCGAGGGCAGGGACTCAGGGCCACTCACAAGGCCGGGCGTGCACGTCCGCTTGAACGCGTGAGTATTTTGTTGAATGAGTGACTATTTTTCTAGCTTTTAAAAAACGTTTTAACAGTGTACACTTGTAACATCGGAAAGTAGGAACTGCAGTTAAAGTGGCATCGGTGACTTACTGGTCGGATGCCTCCTTCCACAACTCTGAAATATTCCCTTTATTTGCAACATCAGTTCAGCTATTTGGAAAGCAGCCACTTACATGTTTTAAAGGTCACTTTGAACTAGCTCTCGTCTCTGTAAGATTTGCAAGGACTCTTAGCCAAAAACAATAAAATATTTACGTGGATAATAAACACCAAGGAAAGCTTCAGTTCCATTTTTTAAATTTTGCCCAACATGTAATTTTTAGAGCACTTTCGTCCTAAGAGAGTTTTCTGATGGAACGACGGACACCTCACGTTACACTTCAGCAGGCAGGATGTGCGCTGGAGACGTGCATGCGTGACGACGCTAACTGCGCTGCGGAAGCCACGCGGACGAGGGCCTGCGGCTGGAGGGCCTGGGGCATGCTGCCCTGCCCGGCCTGCTGCCCACGGCCGCGTCCGCCCGCGGGGGCCCAGCCGTGTGATCACGCGACCTTAAGTTTCTGAACAATTCGTAAAAGGTATTTTAGTCACAGCCAGGTAAGCCCACTCTTTCTTCCATTCCAACTTCCCTTCCCAAAGGTGACGGGGATCCTAAAAACGTGCATGACACTTCTACTAATGAGGTGTGAACCTAGAGGAAGGACTGAATTATCTTTTCTCTGTAAGTAAAAAATAGTATTATTGTTGAACAAAGAGGCAGTCAAATGCAATGCGGTCAAAAACATGTAGAAAATATTAATAAAAGGTGTCATGGAGATGTAGCAGGCAGTTAATTAAAATATATTATTTTTGCCTAAATTTTGTATGTTTGTAGCATTTACCAAGTTTTAAAAAATTACAATTTATTGGGATTTTTTCTTCATTCTAAAAAGTATATTCTGTTTTATAACTAATTTTGTATTGTTTTTTAAAAAGAAGGTCTGTAAATTGTATATGCTTTGGGCCCCACCGATCCCGGATCCTTCCTTTTGGGGGAAGAAATACATAATTTTTAGAAAATAGGCTTTGTTTCCCTTTCTAACAAATTCATTTTTCACACTTGAGCTGTGACTAACTTTTCAAAATAGCAAACTATGCCGTCACATGAGACCTTGGAAGGCCAAGGGACATGCCTCCCACGGCTGTGCCTCCCAACTCAAGCCCTCTGCTTTGCCTTGGTCCCTGGCATCACCAACGAGGCAGAGCTCTGACCTTACCCACGGAACATGGGCTGGAGGACTCCAAGTCCAGTGCTCGCCTCTGGCCAGCGAGTACCCCAGACATGGACAGGGGTTACTATGGCAAAGGCCAGGTGATGACCATAATCTCTAGGAATGTCACAGACCCACCTTGTCCATCTCCTCCAAAGAGAGTCTTTGTTTATATTCTCTATTCTTTAAGCACATGTGCAAAGGCCCCGATAACTATTTAATACTTTCTCCAAGTCACTCCTGAATGGTCTGGGGGAGATGTGTGGACAAGAGGCAAGAGAGGGGAAGGCTGACGGAAGCCTCTTGTGTTTTCTGATATTTCCAACAGACATTCCCAGGTGCCACGCCTTGGCTGGGGCGCTGCGTGGGGTCCGTGGTTGTGGAACCTCTGGAGATGGCTTGGGCTGCTGGTCACTGTCTCCTCTCAGCCCTAGACAATGCCAGGGACCTGCCTTCTGCCTACCAACTTTGGACAAACTCCTCCACACTTGAGTCACCATTTGAAAAACAAAGGCTTTAGGCCCATTATGTGGTGAGGTCCCTCCTGGCTCGTGTGCCGTCACCGTGAATGGATCTCACACGTGGCTCATGAGGAGAGAAAACTGGGCTCTGAGTTGGACAGCATCGCCCAGACATAACCCATCCTGATGGTTAGGAGTTCTGGGTCTCCCCTCTGCATTTTGAACTGCATTACTGAGGAGTTACCATCAGATCTAGGTCTCTTATTTCTGAAATATGCTGCCTTTCCCTCAGGGTTTTCTCAGTCTGCCCAAGTAAAGGCATTTCTGGATGGCCATGGTGCTATGTGTGTTTTAGGAATTCTTTTTTTCACCTTTTAGTCCAATTCTTGCCAATTTTGCTTTCAGCATAATGTGATGCTCAGGTTGAAATTCTGGTGTCGATGGTGGGAACTGTGCATTTGTGCTAATGATGAGAGCGTGCAGAGTAACTGCTGGGGTCTGCTTGCCCATGTTATTCCACCAAACTGGTAAAATCCTGCTGATTAGTTTATGGCTTGCTGTGCAGAAGTAAACTTCCAACCCCCTCTGTGAAACAACTATTCTTTATTTTAATCTGTCAGTTCATAAAAGAAAAAGCCAGTGTGAATCCTTTTATGGCCAGACAGGGACTCTCTATGTATTCACAACCCCAGAGTGGAAATAAACGCAGCTACTGCAAACTGAAAAACAGTGAGAAAGGATAAGAGGGACTTGCCCGGCTTTCTCATCTGCAGGAGAATCAGTCACGTGCACAGATCACGGTATGCCTATGACATGGGGATGGAAGGGTTTGCATTGAGGACATGCTGTTCAAATGTGTTTTACTGAGGCATCTAAATGCATCCACGGATGCTGTGGGCAAGGGCAGCACAGCGGCTGACATTTTGTGCCAAGTACCATGTGAGCGCCTTCTGTTTACAATGGTAGGCAACCCTCAGTGACCCTAAGAGGCAGGCATGACACTAAACCCATTTTACAGACAAACGAAGGAAAAGAGACCACTGAGTACCGTCCTCAAGGTCACATGGCTGGTTATAAGGCAGAGCCAGCATTTGGGTCCAGACAACCCAAATGCTATGTTGCTAATGGGCTACACTGCCCCCCACCCAGAGACGGTGAATCCTCCAACTATAGAAGGCATCATGTCATCTTTTTGTATTTCTAGATCTGTTGCTGTGTCCCTGGGCCTGTCCACCAGTAATGATTTGGCAGGCAACAGAGAGAGGTTCAAGAATCCAAATTTCACTCATCGCCAACATGGGGGAGCTGCCCCTGTGTGGAACTACAGTTATTGTCAATGCATTTCAGGAAATGGAAGGCAAAAATGAGCTAGGGAGATGGGGATGGATCTACAATAATTCATTGATTTAGGTGGCAAACACTCATTGAGCACCTTCTATGGGCCAGCCCACAGGCCTGCAGAGGACCCAGGACAAAGCACAGGGAGTGGAGTGGGTGAGGGTATCAGAGCAGAGACAAAGTGACTGTGGCTGCTTGACCAACACAGAAATGCTGAGTCACTGAATCTTCCCTGGAGTCAAAGGAAGTCCTTGGGGCAGAGTCACAGAAAAGCAGCAGAGTGGAGTGGAAATCTAGACCCTTGAGAATAAAGACAAATAACGACCCTGAGTCACGCATGTGGTCCGCAGAACCCACACAGAGGACAGGGGAGGGTCCAGCTCTCTCAGTCAGATCCCGACAGAGGTGGCTCAGGGTGTCCAGGGAGAGCCTGTGCAAACAACCTGCCTCGTTTGTTTCAGAGCCTCTGAGATGGTTTCCCACTGGGTGGCCCACCTCAGGACATGCAGGGCCCGTCATCCTCTGAAAGATGAGCAGGGAAGAGTGGATAGGGCTGGTGATTCTCTAGGACCCTTTCTGGTCCTGACATTCTGAAATTAAGGAAAAATCCCAGATCCAAGTACATTTTGCAACAAATGTAGCAAGAGCCTGCCTGGGGCCCAGAAGGAGCAACTCTTAGGAAATGCGCCCGTCAGTGTCTAGCGCCCCTCTCCCTGTTCCCTAGTCCTCCCCGGCCTTAGCCTCCTGCCGTGACATGCAAGAGGTAGCGGTGGGGAAAGCAACCCCCTCGCAGCCAGTGGACTAAGGAGGGGAAGGAAGCGGGCAGTGCTCGGTACTCTTTTGTGGTCCCACTCAAGATGGGAGAGCCACCTCTAATATGGGTTGCAAAGGCGCAGGTTTTCCCAAGAATGGGGTCTAGCCACACCCCTCTGATTTGATAAAGCAGATCAGAGAGATTCTAGAAGAAACTTTCACATTCGACTACCGTGGGATTCCCTAAATGGGAACCATTTAACATTCAAAATCCCCCTCTGGGCGTCCCTTGGTCTTGACTCCAAGATTCATCGATGATTCTAATCCAGCTTGTGTTCACTAAGCTGCTAGAAAGCACCTGACTTTATGCCTGGCACATTCACACACAGGAACTTACTTTAAAATCAAGTTCATGAAGCCCAGCATTAGGAATCACAAAAATTAGGTTTCATTTCTAGATCTAAGAGCCTCTGAGGTTCTTAGCATTCCATCAGGGAGGTCTGAGGAAGGCTGGCCCCCAGCATGCCCTGTCCCAGGGCTCCCGCCTGTGCTGCCCCTGGGCTGGGAAGGCCCCTGACCACCTTTGGGCCTCTGCTCGGACGTCTCCTGCGCACTGGGGCCCTTCCTTGACACCCAGCCCACGCAGAGCCCAGCACCCCGACCCAGGCATGCTCTATTCCCTTACATGCCCTCGACATGTGGTGCGATTCTTTCCCGCCATTCAGTGCCTCTCCTCTCTCATGTGACCTCCCAGAGGGCAGATGCACTTGGACTGACTTCTCCATTCCCAAAGTTGAGGACCGGGCCCAGTAGTTGGTGCTTCCTGCAACTACAGACCCCAGGGAACGCGGGGGACGGATATGCTCAGCACTGGAAAGTAGACGTGGGGCACGTCCTTTAGGGAAATCCAGATGAAAGCCTGAAAGGAGTGGTGGAGAGGAACTGATAGCTGGCCGGGTCCCCTCGGCTGTCACAGGGTAGGTGCCCTGTGGTGACATCTCTGTCTCTACGTGAGGACACCCGCGGTGACGGGAGTCCAGTTCTGTCTCCAAAGACCCTGCGCTGTGGCTATTCGTTGCAAATAGGCAACGCTGCAGGCAGTGACCTGTAAGCAGGGCAGATTTGGATTATTCAAAACCAGGTCCAGGACTTCTTTCCACTTGGGCCTGACCCAACAAGGGAGTGTGGACAGACTCCCACTGTGGATTGGACATGGACGCAGTCACACCAGAGTGCAGCCATGGGATCTGGTGCTGGTTTATAAGGGTTCACTGGAGCCTTTTAGCTCTTTTTCCTGTGGAAGAAACACATGTGAACACTTCTAAAGATTAAAGAATCTGGACCAACGTCCAGGCACCTGGACCTGGGAAACATCGTATTCACTGATGCAGAAGATCTGGGCTGTGTACAAATGGCAAACTCTCTATGTTCTAAACAAGCGTCCGTGGCCATATTCAAACACTCACAACAGAACACACCACTGTCCTTCAGAGAGGCAAGTCCACACGCCCAGACAGCAGCCTGGGCAGGCTCCGCAGGGGATGAAAGGTCGCCATGGGGTGAAATCGCCAAGTAGCAAAGCCATGCAGGATGCTGCCTCACATTTTCCCTGTTAAAAACACCAAGGGATGTCCTGATAACAAGACGTTCCTGGTGCTGATGGTGGAGACAGAGCACTGAAGTAGCAGAGGGAGGAAAAGCCACATCGTGGTGACCGCACGTGCTGTCCTGTGCGAGTGGTGTGTGTTTTCACTGAATCTCCGAGACAGTGGTGGGCAAGAGCCGCATGGATCCCAGACCTGGAGGAGCGGAGCCTCGGGAAGGTTACCCTCGCGGCCTAAGGTCCTGTGATAGGCATTGGAACTTGGGTTTTGAAGCCAGGTCTGGCCACCCCCAAGCTGTGCTCTTCTCTCTCGTTAACGCCCTGCTGGACGCCGGGCCTGAGCTCAGGGGTGCTGCGCACCAAACCCCCATGGGCGCTGTGCACCAAACCCCCATGGGCAAGGCCGCAGGTCCCATGGGGGCACAGGAGGGGAGCACAGGAAGAAGGCTTTGGATACTGTTATCTGAAAGGTTAGTGCCAAGGGCAGGTAATTCAGCAATCGCAATGTAAGGTGGAGCAAGAACCCAGTCCCGGAGAACAGCGGGTGCGGGTGAAAATGCAGACGCCCAGGGCCTCCCCACAGGCCCATGCTGGTTAGCACTGACACTAGCTGACTCGGAAGCACAACAAGTTTGTCCATCTCTTGTATAAGCCATGAGCCCCAGTGTTGGGGGGACGAGATGTGCATGAGCACAAAGGAGACGCCCATCTCTTCAGGGCAGACAGGGAATGGGGCGTGTTTATCAAACAGGAGCTGCTCGCGGGGCTTCCTGCCTTCTGTATGGGGTTTACACACGTCCCTGGGAAAGGACAGCGAGAGCAGACCTCGGGCCCACGCAGGCGCAGCTGTTATCAGGAACAGACAAGTCTGAAAAGAGAATGTGCTGCATGGCCAGGGCATCTGCTGAAGAGCCTAGCAGGTATCCTACCCAGCAGGAGGCCAGCAGTCCCCATCGTGTGGCTCACACTATCTAGGGCCAACTTTATGTGCTAGCATGCTATGTGTGCAGTCCTGTGACATTTGTGCTGGGAATTATTGCGGAGAAGAGGGTAAAAGTCCAAACCTCAGGGAAAATGAGCCAGTAAGTGCCCATGGTGGGTGGAGGGAATGTCTTCCCCCTCACAGCATCCTGCATCCCACTGAAAACCCTCCTCCTAGCCACCAGTGCCTGGCAACTTGGGCTACTCCTTTTTATTTTTCAAGTATTGTGTTTAAGACAATTTTTTTCTTTTTGAGACGGGGTTTCACTATGTTGCCTGGGCTGGACTTGAACTCCTGGGCTCAAGCAATCCTCCCCCTTAGCCTTCAAAGTAGCTGGGATTACAGGCAGAGCCACCACGCCTTGCTAAAATCATTTTTTTTTTTTCCAGACAGAGTGTCACTCTGTTGCCCTGGCTAGAGTGAGTACCATGGCGTCAGCCTAGCTCACAGCAACCTCAAACTCCTGGGCTCAAGCGATCCTACTGCCTCAGCTTCCCGAGTAGCTGGGACTACAGGCACGTGCCACCATGCCCGGCTAATTTTTTTCCATGTATTTTTAGTTGTCCAGCTAATTTCTTTCTATTTTAATAGAGACGGGGTCTCACTCTTGCTCAGGCTGGTCTTGAACTCTTGAGCTCAAATAATCCACCCGCCTCGGCCTCCCCAGAGAGCTCAGATTACAGGTGTGAGCCACCGCGCCTAGCCCAAAATCATTTTTAAATTAAGAGATATTATGGTAAAGTCTGAGGAGAATCCTTTAAATAGATGGATACTCAGAGAAAACACTTCCATTTCTAGGAAAGGTTTACAGAGTCAGCTGGGTGTTCATCAGCATGCCTGAGGAGGCTGCATTGCCATTTCTGTTTAAGTTCCCAAGGCCAGAATGGGGCGGTTTTCCTCAGTGTCCCCAGGGAGCATCTCTGCAGGGACACTGAGAGGTAAGGAATGCAGGTGAGAGTTTCCCCTGCGCGAGACCGCCCTGCTGTGCTGCCTTGACCGGACCCTTGGGGAAGTTTGACGCCACCCAAAGACAGCTCCGTCCCTTCCCGACCACTGCTTCGCTGGCGTTGGCCTGTATCTCAGGGCCTTCTAAATTTAGGTTTACATCAAACCACTAAAAATAATGACCAACAGAACCCAGGATTCCTACTTTCTAACTTTTGGGTTCAGAAGACTGAAATCCATGAACCTGCACTCACCACTCACATACACTCCTCCCAAGAAATTCTCTTTAATACGCGTCCTGTTAATACTCGGTCCCAAGTAAAAACAGATGTGAAATGTGAGATCACAGGGGAAGTTTGAGTGAACAAACTGTGATATTTTTATTCTAGCTGGAGAGCCACAGAAATTGTTATGCATCCTGCATTTGCCATTAAAAGAATACGAGGCTGAATGACATTTTCTTTAAACATTATATCCTTCAGTACCCAAGAAGAGTGTCAATCTTAGGATGAGACTGGACAAAACAAATGCTAGGTCACATGTGATAGCTTCAGTTCAAAATGTCTTCGGGACCAGCCAGCATGCATGTTGTCAGATGACAAGGCGGGGCCCCTCCCCCGGGTCACGTGGGGCCCAACCGTGGGAAGCTGTCCAAGCAGGCCTGGCGGTGGGGGGGGACAGGGAAAGACACCGTACTTACAAAAATTTCCCGTTTGTCTTTGATCCTATGAGAACGATCTGCTCTGATTCTTCCCGAGAGATTTTTCCGTGGAACCAGGGCATTTTCTCATGGGCCGTGGTGGCGATCAGCTTCTCCAGCTGCGGCTTCTGGCTGATGATGGCCTGCTCCAGGGCCTGCCCCTGCGCACAGGGCAGGGACCACAGCGTGAGCAACGCCAGGGAAAACGGAAAAGACCCAGGAGGTATTTCTAATCTGTCTCGAGTTCTGGCATGGTAGAACAGGACTGAACTTCATTCATTCATTTACTCATTCATTCAATAAATAAAACCAGAAAGATCCTTATATATTACTTAAATACCAGCAAGTGTATAAATAAGAAAATCGATTTGAGAATAAAGAGATTGGCCCTTTCAAAGCCAGGCAAGACTTCAGAAACTCTGTGGGATAACCCATGAGGCCTAGAGAATGAGGTTCCTACCCTGGTCCTTCAGGTCACTGTGTCCACTAGGTAGACTGTCCTGTGTCACACCTGGTCATTTACTACCGTGGACCCCAACCCCCAGGCTGTGGCCTGTTATTAATAGGAACAGGGCCGCGCATCACCGCCTGAGCTCCGCCTCTGCTCCCCCCGCCCTGGCCGTGGAAAAACTGTCTTCCATGAAACCGGTCCCTGGTGCCAAAAAGGTTGAGGACCACTGATTTAATAATAATTGAGAAGCCTCCAGATGTGCTCAGTGAAGGCACACGTGTTGTCCTGCCCGCCTCTACAAGGCTTCGCTGGGCACCCACACACGCCTGCCTGTACCTTCACGGAATGTGATCACAGAAAGTGAAGATGAAAAATCTTGACCATGTGGAAATAACGTGCAAATCAAAAACAGGAAAAGGGGCAGAGAGCTAGGAGAATTGATTGCCTTATTTCTTAGTGGAAGAGAATAGATATTCTCTACAGCAGTTAACGAGGAGCCCCAGTTTGATTGTTTGCATTCAGGAAGAGAAGCGGCAGCAAGAATAAAAACATAATCCGCCCAAACCAGGAGGTGGAAGGAGGAGGGAAGTTAGGAGGGAACGTGAGCACAGTGATTGTATCACCCTTCACAGACGAAGTGAAAGACAAAAGCAGTGACAGTTCACACACCTCAGAGGGGCCTGAAACAGTGAGCAGAGAGGCCAAAAGCGAAAGGCCGTAGAACACGACTCAGCCATAGCAAGAGGCGGCCACCGACACATACACAGCACAGCTAAGCGGCAAGCGCATCACGCCATGTGCGGGAGGCCAGTACAAGGGGCTGGGTGCTGTGGAGTTGCTCTTGTGTGACATTCTGAAAAGGCAGAACTGTAGAGACAGAAAGCAGATGAGTGGCTGCCCCTGGCTGGAGTCAGGGGAGGGCGCAAGGGTGCTCGATGCGGTGACGAAGCCCCTGTCCGTCTGTGCTGGGCGGGGGATGTCACAGACACTGTGCACTTGTCAGAAACCGTAGACCTGCACACCTAAACAGGATGAATCGACTGTGTGTAAATTATACTTCAGTAGATCCGATTCATCTGACTTAAACAGTAAAAGGATGGTCTAAGACATCTCCAGTAAGTGCTCAAGAAAAATACTGGGCACGTAGTATTGCAGTATCTGTCTACAAGGCTTAATTTAATACAGAACATATTAAGGGAATAAAAGGAGTCACTGTATATAATCCTCAAAAAGTCAATACTATCATAAATCTGCATGTATCAAATAACATGGCAAAATGCATACAGCCTACGTCCAGGAAACACAAGGAGATACGGCTGAACATATAAATCCAAGAGTACACTGTCGAGCAAACCTGCGGGCTCCTGACACTCAGTGCTGGTAAGAATGTGGCAGGAACATAAATCGTCACACCCCTGCGAGCTTTCTGGGTGGTAACGTGTCAATGTATCCAAATCACCCATCCTCTGCTGTGGCAAATCTAACTAACCCTTCCAGAGTTTGTCCTGCAGACACTGCACACAAGCTTAGCATATTGTGGGTCTAGAGCAACGTAATTGGCAGCTTTATTTCTAAACAGCAGAAGTGTCCACCAATAGGTTCTAGTTAAATAAATTACGGTGCATAGCAGGCAATACCAGGTGGCCAAAGAAAGGGTAATGCAGCTAATGTAAGTGCTGATACAGAAAGTTCTGCAAGAAATGTCAGGAAGCTATAAAATCAAGTGCATATCAGTGTGTATAGTGTGACTCTGTCAGGTGCATAAAAGTGAGTTGACACCTACTGATGCCTCCCTGAAAGGGCACCACACGCTGGGTGACAGTGGCTCCCCGCAGTGGAGAAACCCACACTGCTGGCACGAAGGGGCCCCCCCAACTGCAGGAGTGAGAGAGGAGAGGCTGTCCTCTTGAAGGAAGGCATGCTTTGGCCAGAGCTGATGCTGAGGAGATGGCTGCTTATTTGGACATACAAGGCCCCAGTGCATGGCGTCGCCCGTAACCGGGAGGTTGTGTGGAGTTAGGGGGCCCCCTGAACCCAGGTAGCAGGACCAGCCATGGCTCACCTGCAGGTTCCACGTCTGCTTCACGTATTCCCTGATGAGGTTTTCCTTTAGGTCCTCAAAGGGCCCGGTCTTGGGCTGTACTCCAGGGGGCCGGTTGAAGGGCTTCTTGAGGAGGCAGATGAGGCCGTCAGACTCCTGGGAGTGGTAGTGGCAGAGGTCAGCCGGACTGGCGTGGGTCCTGCCGCCCGCGATGGCGTAGGTGCCGTTCAGCTCTCGCTCAATGGTGTAGTGGTGCGCCTTTCTCCCGTGCGCCACAGACAGCGCAAAGCCGCCCAGGTAGTTTCGGCTCTGGCGCAGCAGATAGAGCCCATCGCTCATGCCCCCCTGGACCAGGTAATCTTCTGCCTCCTCCCGGGTGATGTTGCCAAAAAAGAAGGGCAGGTGGTTGGCGCTGTCAGCCATGCCACTGGCCATGCTTCAGGGCGAGAGGGCACACACCTGAGCAGGTATCCACCTGGGCGAGACAAAGATGGAGAACTTTGGTGAGGAACCCAAGCAGCAGGGAACGTTTGCTAACCACCCAAACCCTTTCAAAGTGGAGACAAATCCTTCCAGCTCAGAACGGAAGCTTTTCCCTTTTTTGGACTTCCCAATGCATGGTTGGCCTTTCTGCTCACATAATCATTATAGTTGCCAAGCACCACGCCCTCTGAATTTTGAACCTAGAAACTGAGCATTTGATGAAAGTGACCAATTTAACTCTTTTTTTTTTTTGGTGGAGACAAGGAATTCTAAGAAGAAATATACCCAAAAGAGAAGTAAACAGAAGTACTTTTGAAAAAGAGGACCCTCGAGCTCACTCTGAGGGTCACAGTGGCACCAAGGAGGCAGAGCAGCATGAGCTTGAACCAAATGCTCCTCCTGAGAAAAGAAACCCCGCTCCTCGTTCTACTGCCAGGGAAGCTGTTCCTAAAGACCTTTCCACCTGAGCTGCAAGTAACCATTTCGTGTTGCCATACACTGCAGCTGAACCCCAAAGTTGAAGTGAGAGCCACATCTGTAGCCCATGCAAAACTGACTTGTCACCACAAGGCCGTCACACTTTCAGCCTGAGGTGGTAAGACAGCAGCTGCTGCCTGAGGCACGAAGACAGACATCCTCCTCTGCAGAGTCCCCTGTCCTGGGCCTGGCACTCTGTCCCCTCCCCGGCCCCTGCAGACGACTTCCTGGGCAGACGCCATTTCCCATCGCAGCTGGTATTAGAGAGAGACTGCAGGTTCCGCAGCTGAGGGCCTCTGGTATGGAAGAGAGACTCTGCACTAAACTTCTTGCATTCTCCTGACATTTCCGGAGAAAAAATGACGGGGGTGCATGAATTTCCAACATGGACAGTGTTTTCTCTCAATCATGGTTGTAAATGAGGATACATGTTGCCAATCCGAAAAGTATCCAAAGAGGTGAATATTTTAACCAAAGGGGGCTTGTTATCATTGGAAGATTATCTAGATGACTCCATTCACTCATCTGGGGAGAAAGCACATACCCCTTCATCACCTCCTGAACCCCCCACACCACACCGCACGCACACACACGCACGCCACGCATGCACGGTTATGTTAAACTGCTTCTCTTAATATGAATTATCCTTCAAAGGGCGGCAAAGCATAAGACTACCGCCCTGATACAAGTAACAGTATTTTCTCTAGACAATATCCTCAAATCACACCTGGGTGAGCCCCAAATAAAGAATGAGTTTTATTATAATTTGATGGCATAAATAATAATTTTCTTGCTTCTCATATTTGACTATTGATGATTAATTTTTCTTTGTCCAACAAATTTCTAAAACTTCATCCTCAGCAGAATTTTTTTTTTTAAAGCATAGAGCCCATTTGCTCTTCAATCTAAGAATGCTATTAACAAGAAGACATCTCTGGAAAAACGGAGTTGCTGTGTCTTTTGGAAGGAATATCTCTCTTCTGATTCCCTTTTTCCTTTTGGCCTAATTTTTTAATGCTGCTTTGCTGCAGTTTTAGCGCCGTCCCCTCCTGAGGTGCCCCAGGCACTGCCTCCCTCCCGGTCAGTCTTCCCCTCTGCCCTCCTTCCGCACACTCCAGTGCTCCTCCCCGCGGGGTCTCCGAGGGCTCAGCTCTCATTCCAACCTCTCCACCTGCAGCCCAGCGCTCCTCAAGCTCCCACGTGCACACGCACGCCTGGGCCCCAAGTCCTGAAGTCCGCAGTCCTGCAGATGCAGATGCTGGGCCCTGACCCGAGACCAGCTCTCCTGCAGTGCCTGGAAGGAACCCCGAAGTCCTTCTGGAGTCCTTGCGCTCTCTCCAGCGCGTTTTCCAAGTGGCCTGGTGAGCTCTTTACTGCCCATCCCTCTCCCCAACCCGGCCCTCAAGCCGAACCCACTAGCCAGGCACACGCCACCCGCCCTCTCTGCTGGGGTGGCGCCCATCACCCAGGCCATCTCAGCCATCCCTGCAGACGACCTCAAAGGCCACTCTCACTGTGCACCTGGCCCTAATGCTCGGTTCCCCTCTGTGGGTCCCCAGGTCCCTCCTATTTAGCTGCAGAATAGCAGTTGGCACTATTAATTCCAACTCAGAGGGTAACTTTTTTAGAAATAATATTTTAAATAAAATGTTAGCAAATACTTTTTAATTTATGTAAATCTTAACATAACTATTTGTTAATTCTTTGGTTTGTCACTAATATTTCCACTGGTGCTGGTACTGAGGCATGAGTCCCATATCGAAGTGAATGACAAGGAGAATAGACGGGCCCTGACCAGGCCCTGGGGAAGCATCTGCAGACCCCAGCAGCCTGCCGGGTCCCTCCTCCAGGCACAAGCCAGGGACGCTGTGTGTGGCTTTGAAGGTGCATTGCTGACTCATTCCCAAGCAGGTGGCAAAGGCCCATGCTGTGCTTTGTGTCAGCATTGCTGTGCCTGAGTGTCCCTTTTCTGGCCTTGTGACGTCCTGTGCTGGAGTTGACCTGGGCACGTCAGTGGTTTGGACAAGAGAGCTGGTTCACTGCAAGGACAGCTTACGGGAACATTCTTGGGCTATTCCATTGGGGGAATAAACAGTGTCTGAGTTGCCCCCGTGCACGCCTTCTCAGGGCTGGCACCCACCTGGGCCCCTGTCCTGGTCTCCAGTGTCCTCTTCCCTGGGCTACCTTGACAGGAGATAGTCATCCCAGCCACTGTCCACCATGGCCAGATGGTTGTTCCCAGCTCTGCTTTTCAGACAACAGCTATCATTTAGTATGGCAAATCCAGAGAGTTTTACTTTTTCACTCAGCCTTCGTCTTGGCCACAGCTGTGGCATCTCCGTAGCCCCTCACCCCAACCCCAGACAGGCACGGACCTAGCGATGTCCCTGCTGTATGTGCTCCTCCTGCACACCCATGAACTCAGCTGCTGTTCCCAGCTGCCACTTTTGGTGACCCACTGCTTAAATCTGACGAGGGGGAAAGCTCACAGCTCAAATGCTCTTTAACACTCACTGGGATAATTTTCTGCTCAACAGTGTTTAGAACTTGCTCCCTATTTTTTGTTAATTCAATATTCCCAGTTATTTTTCTCCATGTGTGAAACCACTTCATTCAACAGCACAAAATTGAGAAATGAAAAAGGCCTTTGGTCCCCACAACCAAGCCCCCCACTTCCTCCCTAACTCCACCTCTGCCCCTCAGCCGCTGCTTCCCCCACTTCGGTGCACACGTGCACAGGCAGCTTTGCAGCAAGGAAAGTCTTCAGGTGCCAAACGAGCTCCTCAGGACGCTGAAAATCCCTTGCTCTTTGGGAGCCTTTTTATAACGCAGGTTAAATGTGCATTTAGTAGTCGACGTCTGTTTTTTGATATGAAATAATGTTTTGTAATACCCTGGGCTACATACACAGCACATCTCCACAGACCACCTTCTGACGTGTGACTTACTGGTGAACTTGAATATGGTTTCACTCCCTCCAGGGAGGAGCAGCTCTGGCAGGCGAGTGCCGCCATGCCTGGAACAGCTACCGGGACGTGGCGAGCGCTCACAAATACCTGTTGGCTAGTGGATACGCATTTCTCTCTACTGAGGTCCCGACCTGCGTCTGCTTACCTGAGGTGACCACCTGGGTGTGCGACAGGCAATTTGACCTCCATGTGCCCCGAATGGAGCTTTTGGTTCCTCACTACTCCCCCCACCCCCAGCAAACATATTCCTCAGTCTCTCCTAATTGAAGAAATGACACCAACTACCACCAGGTGTTCCCGGATTTTTTCCCTTCACTCATCCCTCAGGGCTAATCCACCGAGCCAGAAAAGAACGTGCTTTGCTCCAGCAGCATCGGTTAGTTACAGGCTGGAGCAGGTTCCCTTCCCCTAAGAAGCAGTGAGCTCTTGCAGGAGCCGAGTCCATCAACACAGCCACAGGGCTAGGGAACCTAGAGGGAGGTTAGACAAGCTGGTCTCCGGGCTCTCTCAGCAGTTTTCCTCTGAAACGTATTCCCAGGCTACTGCGTCTCCTGCCTCCCGTCTCCCCCTGCGCTAGGGGAAGCCGCCGGCATCTCCCGGGTGGAGGCGTCTTCCCCCTTCCCTTCCACCCACACCCCGTGTTGTCTGCCCCCCACCCTGCAGGCGGAGTGATGCTCGCCAGGTGTCCCTCCGTCCACATGACATCCCAAGCCGCCTTCCCCTGGCCTCAAGGCTCTCCCGGCCTCAGCCTGCCCCGCAGCCTCACCTTGCTCACCGTGTCCCGCACACCACCCTTCTCCTCACAGGTCAAGGCCTTTCCTGTCCCCGCTGCTGCCCTTTCCCCTGGTTGCTCCTCCTGCTCAGGCCTGTGGTCTCAGCCCAGTGTCATCCCCGGAGAGCTGTATCCTGATCCAGTGTCAGCCGGCTGCCTCTGCCCGCCCCAGCGCCCCACTCACATTTAACCTCACAGAAGTACCTCTTACCTTCTTAGCATCATCACAAGCCTGCCCTTGCCCTAAGAGGAAGCTCCAAGATCTGGAAACTTTTACCATCTTGCTCATGCTTGGCGGTTTATCAGATGCTCACAAAATCCTGCTCAAGGGAAACCCATTGCTTTTTTCCTTTTTGGAGTTTCTATGGTGAATGTACAGTTGGCCCTGGAACAGCACAGGGTTAGGGACACTGACCCCACATCCATCAAAAATCCATGTGTAACTTCTGACTCCTAAAAAGCTTATCTACAAACAGCCTACTGTTGGCCGGAAGCCTTCCCAATAACGTAGTCCGTTAATGCATATTTTATGTTATATGTACTATATACTGTATTGCTACAATAAAGTAAGCTACGGAAAAAAGTAATTAAGAAAATCGTAAGAGCCGGGCATAGTGGCTCATGCCTGTAGTCCTAGCACTCTAGGAGGCCGAGGTGGGAGGACTGCTTGAGCTCAGGAGTTCAAGATCAGCCTGAGCAAGAGTGAGAAGCCATCTCTACTAAAACTACAAAAATTAGCTGGGCATGGTGGCTCACGCCTGTAGTCCTAGCACTCTGGGAGGCCAAGGAGGGAGGATCGCTTGAGCCCAGGAGTTTGAGGTTGCTGTGAGCTAGGCTGATGCCACGGCACTCTACTCAGGGCAATAGAGTGAGACTCTGTCTCAAAAAAAAAAAAAAAAAAAAAAAATCGTAAGGAATAGGAAATATATTTATAGTACTGTACTGTTTGTTGATACTGTAAGTTTATGTCATCTGTTTGTAAGATGAATTGTCTGTCTGAAATGTTAGCAACTGCAGCTGCAGACCTCAATCTATGGTACGTATCAAGCAATTCAACTGTTTCTTATCATGTCATGACTTTTCTATGCTTCTTGGGAACACCTCCAGCATCACTAAGTTGCACTTTGTATGGGTCCCACGCTGTTACTCGTGGTTTACAATATTACGCTAAACACAATAAAAAATGCTCAAGAACTAAAAGAGAATCACTTTTTACTGTGATACTCAATTTACTGGAGAGACGACCTGCTTGCCTGGAGATGGTCGGGGTCACTCCATGTTTTCGGTGGGTACTGGCAACACTTGAGTCCACCACAACAGCAACGGGAGGTGGCTGCACAATTACCGCAGCAGGACAGTATGTGCCACAGTTAACTTTATGCAGTTATGACCTCACACTACATCTTTACGTTTGCTTGCATCTCTCTCAGCTGCCAGTGGCACCACGTGTGGGCTCTAACAGTTCACATGTGTAAGTTTTGATAACATTTTCACTTTTTATAATAGATTTGTGTACATTTTATGGTAGTAAATGATAAAATAGACTAGTATACGCATGTATTTTATACATGCATGACATACCTTTTTCTTAACTTTTTAAATATTTCTGGGCTACTTAGTTTGTCTGTGAGCTTTTTCAAATTGTCACAAATCTCCAAAAAATTTTCCAATATATTTATTGAAAAAAATCCAACCAAAGCATTTGTACCCCAATAATATTCTGGAAAAAAAAAAAGAAACAAAAAACCATAAAGCTTTTCTTTTTAAATGGAAAAAAAAGAAAGAAAAAATCCATACATCAGTGGACCTGCTCAATACAAAGCCATGACGTTCGAGGGTCAACTGCATATTGCTGTCGTGATAACAGTGCTGACGGTGCAGTGCTGCGTGTCCAGGTGGGGGCCCACGGTCTGGAGTCAGAGAGCCAAGGATCCCCTCTTGTCTGACCTTCTGGATGCCTCAGCTCCGGGGCTGCCTCAGATGGAGCTTGGCTCTTGCATGAGTTTAGGGAAGGGCACCCACCCCAGCGTGTACCTGATGCTGCTGGTAGAAAAAGCTTTCTTATCTGACCCCTAACCTTCTCCAGCCCCAATCCTCCATCTGTGCGCAGGACACACAGAACACAACTAGTTCTGCTCCCCCAAACAACCTGTGCGTGCTTGCTGTCAACGGTCACTCCAAGTCAGGGACTTCTCCCTCCCTCCGCATTATTCAAGAGCTCTCACTGTCCTGGTCACTTCGATCACACAATTCCATGGTGCCCAAGCCCCTGATGATGGCACTGCCATCTCCTTGGTTGGTGCCCAGCCCTGGGCGGTCCCAGCTATCCAGTATCCCTGCTGGGCTTCAGGAGCATGAAAAGCTTCCTTTTTCACATGTGGTCAAAACCTGTCCCCCACCCTCAATTTACATATTAAGACAGCTGCACTTACCCAGCTCCCTCCCTCAGATGTCCCCTGCCACCATCTGACACCACTCGCAGGATTAGCTTAGGGTTATTCAACCTTGCACTCTTGCCATTGGGCTGCATCATTCTCTGCTGTGTGTGCGGTAGCTTCCCTGGCCTCCACTCACTGTATGCCAGAAGTACACCATTCCCCCATTGTGACAACCAAGAACTATCTCCAGACACTGCCAACGGTCCTCCGGAGGCAAACTGACCACTGATGGAAACCACTGTGTTAGCTGTTGTAGCCTGACACAAAGTTGATGTGTGCCTTCTACTGCTCTAGCCTTTCACCAATAAATTAGTTGAACAAATACTCGCTTATCTAATTTGTTAACATCATGCTGATGAGCAAGGGACAGGTCGGGGGTCGGGAAAGAAGGGAACCCCATGGAGGTAGCATCCACTGGCCCAGAGGGCAGCAGAGCCAGAGTGCAGAGCAGAGGCTGCGTGCTGGGAGGGCCAGCCACCCACTCCAGCTCTGCGTGACCTGGCACTGTGGCATCCCAGATCACCTGTGACAGGGTATGACAGTGGTACCAAAGCCACTGCAACGGATCACAGGCATGAGGGAGAGTGTGCAGGAGTGCCCACGGCCACTGGAACCTCGTGGTGGGAGCTCGGAACAGAGCGTGGAAGGATCCAGTGATGGTGAGATGCAGAAGAGAAAGGCACAGGCAGCCCATACGTTGCAGGAGGGAATGTGTGTGAGCGTGTGCACGAGGGAGGGAGACAGACACACCTCGCCCACGTGAGGGTGGTGGCATCAATGGAGGCTTGAACTGAACCAAAGGTAATGCTTCCTTACCTCAAAATCCCTACCAACACCAATCAGGGAGCACACGGTACATCAAGAGGGGTTAAATCTTCTAGAAAGGAGATTTCTTCTTCAGGATTTGGTTCTATCTGCCCGATCTCCAAGGAGCCTGGGGCCATCATACCAGCTAGCAGCCTCATGTCTTCTGCACGTCTTATTTAAGATATACTGTGTCGTTCTGCACTCACTGGCATGTTCCAGTTAGACTGTCATGGTCCATTTCCCCAGTTCCAGGACTAAGGCTGATTGTACAACCTCTGCCCTTCAAAATGCAGTTAGCTTGGAAAATATCACTGCGTAGCTCTAGTTTATCAGACAGCATTTATAGGCTGAGAGCAATAGCTCCATAGTTGCCATCATGTGCACAATGTTTCAGATAACATTTGAGCTAATTAAAAATCGTGTTTCTAGGGGCAGTCTGAGTGGAAGATTAGGCACAGAGGCTCACACCAGGGCAAGCAGCTGAAAAACGTGTGCGGAGCCCACGACTCTGGTGGAAGAAGATGCAGCCCCTGCAGAGGCACAGCCAGCGTGACTGTCAACTAACGAAGAGGGGCTGAGCTCTACATGCCCACCCAGCCCCTGCCCAGGGCTTTATGTTCCCCAAAGAACAGACACTAGAATAGATACTCATCTTGTTCCCTACTGCCTAAAATAGAGGCAACCCTAGGAATGGGTCTGTAGTCTGCAGTCTGTTGAAGAGCTAAAAGGCATGCACAGCAGGCAGTCTCCAGGATGGTGCCCAACAACCCTCACATCCTGGTATTCACACCCCTGGCACACAACTGGCTGACTATAGGATGTCTGAGGCTAGCCCCCAGAGCCCAGAAGCTTCCCCTTGGCTTTTGGAGTGCTCACACGAGGGAAGCCAAATGCCATGTTGAAAGGGTGCTCAAGCAGCTCTGTGAGGAGGCCCGTGTGGTAGGAACTGAGGCCTCCAGCCAACAGCCAGCAGGAACTGGCCAGCCCTGTGAGGAGCCACCTTGGAAGAGCCTCCAGCCTCTGTCAAGCCTTCAGTGTGACCGCAGCCCTGGCCTACACCGACTGCAACCCCCTGGACAGCCTGAGCCAGCCCAGAGGTCTCAAGTGCCCAACCCACAGAAATTATGAGATAATACATGATTACTGTTGGTTAAGCCACTAAGTTTAGGGTAATCTGTTACGTAGCAACAGATAACTAACACAGCACGTGCAATGGAGCCAGGTAAGAAAAGCAACCAGTGCTTAATAAATATTTGAGTGACTTATTGACAAATGGGGCCCAAAAGCTGGGACTGAGTGAGCACGGTGCTGGGGCTGAGTTCTGACAGGGTTAGAATAAAACCTCTGGTACCGAAGAGGTGCAGGGAGGTGGGCTGGAGATCAGGAAGGAGGGGGCCACGTGCTCCTGGCATGTGCTCCTGAGCCGCCTGCCTCGCCGTCTTCCTGCGTCTCCACTTCTGCTGCGCAGGGTGGCTAGAGGACTGGCGCACCAAACCCCGCACGGCCACAGTATCCGAGCCTGGCACTTACAGACTATGGGAACCGGGATCAAAGGCGGATGCCAAAGTTCAGATTAATTGATTGTCATCAACAACATGATAACTCATAAACCATCACAGTGTCATTTCTTTCTCTTCTTTCTTCTCTCTCCTTTTTGTCATTCTCACTACTCTTGGCTCCATTCTCTTCTCATCTTTTGCATGAAACAAAACACAGTCAGTTCTTGTTATTCACGGTAGTCATGCTCTAGAAAGTCACCACAAACACCAAATTCACAGGTTCCGAACCATTGCTCCCAGGGGAAATACGGGGTCAGGTTTTTGCGATCTGCTGGTCCCAACATTTTTGTCAACAAATCAATACATAACCTTATTTTATCTGTGTTTCTATTTAAAGAAACTTATTTCATCGATATTATTGATTTAGTAACACTGAATTCATGGCCAATACCAGAACAACTCACATCTGAATAAAGCTTCTTTAACACGTGTATTTTCTCTGTAAAGCACATCACGGCCTTCTTGTGCCTAGTGACACCGGGCAGCACTTCAGCATTGTGCCTGGGGCCATTTTAAATGGAAAAATCACCAACAAAAAACACAAAAACGCAAAAAACATTGCACTAAAAATGCTGAGAAAAGGACATTTGTTTGTAGTACGAGAGCTGAAACAAGAAGGCAGAGTGTCGCCTTGTTCAACCTCGGCGTACAAATTGGGTGACTCAAATTTTTCACCACTTTGTGCGTGTCATTTCCACAAATGACTGTGGAAATGTCATGAGTGCTGCTTTGGGGGCTGTAGCTGGATTTTAGTGAGTAGGTGAACTTATAAATATGGAGTCCTGAATGATGAGGATTGACCGTAAGCCATTTTCCTCCCCACTCCACCACCTCTTCTGAGAAGACTCAACCTCATTCTTGACGATAACACAATTTTGTCTTAGGTGTTTTGAAAAAGACGCTTCTCTCTATGTAAGACTGTGTTCCTACAATATTATTCTTGTTCCCTAAATCTGTTATTCTCGAATTTTCTAGCTCAGCGTGGAAGAGGCAGCCCATGTCTCTCAGCCTCCTTTCTATGACTCTGTCCATCCCGGTTATCAAAGGGCCTCACACCTGAGACCAAGGCGTCTGCTTTTCTCAAGCCCACTGGAGCATGGCTCCTGCAGGTGTGCCCCTGGCCCCTCCACTTCCTACAATGAACATTTCCAACCACGCCGGGCAGTTTCAGGTGGCACACTTCCACGTCCCTGGGCCACAAGAGCCCCTCACGTGACATGGACCGGGCTGACAGTGGTGGAAGTAAGTGGTTCTCTAGGAAAACAACATCTGGGGACAACTTCTGTCAAATCCATACCATTTAGGGGAACAAAATCAGCAAGATGCAAAAAGATAAGCAGGCTTTTCACACTCAAACCACACAGCCACCTCAATGCAAAGTGGCCCGTTAAGATGCGCCTGGGAATTTCCTTTGCAGCTTGAAGCAAAGAAAATTGGGTGTGAGGACTTGGGTGAAAGGGAACTTCATCTGTGGGTTAGATTAATTTTCATGAGAAAGAGGAATGAGCCCAGCCAGGGGGAGAATCATCTTGCTGGACTGGCTGGTTAGTTACAGAGAAACAACCAAGGATGCAGTGGGGCCACCACACCCAGAACCAGGCTCTGGAGATGACCGCCCTCGAATAGTCTGCAAAGAGCTGGGGGTCCTGTCTCCTGTGGCAGGACTTTGCTGCACAAAAAAGTAAACATGTGGACTCAGACCTGTGGCCTCAACACGGAGGAATAGAAGCTAGGCGCAGGGCCTGAGCCGGCCTCCTGTCCATCACACCGTCCAGACACCTGGTCTCTGCAGGCAGCACCAGGCGCCACGGCCATCCTGCACATGCGCAGGCATGCATGGGGGACTTCCTAGAACACACAGACCACCTTTCAGAAGCAAAAAGAGCCAAGGCTGGTGAGCACGATTTTTACTAACACTTAGAAGTAGAAATGTTGCAATACTTGAAAACACTAACCAAACCTTCAAAATCAAATCTTGTGCTGTGTGTTCAGAACCTGAAAGACCTGAAAATGCATCAAGTCAAGGCTGAGTATCTCAGCCAACATATTGTGGACATTTTCTGCTCCACAAGAGACACTCAAAAACCTCTTTTCTATGCCCAGCTTGACATAGTTAACACAAATCACAGATATTATGCCTTAATGTCAACATAAATGTTAGCTCTCAACATATGTGGTTACCAATAAGCAACCAGCCCACCTAAGTGCATTTAATTTTAAAATCTAAATTACTGACACATTTGATATGCTTTTTGAGCACCTATCATGTTCAAGTCATTATGTCAGATGCCATAAGGGACAGAAAAATGAGCCTCCTTGTCTCTCTGACAACAGGGAGGCAGAAGGGATCTGGGCTGTGGGATCTCAAGCTCTCAACGATCCACACCTCTTCTCACCTCTCAATGGGACTGGCCAAAGCCACCTGCAGATTCAGCTTCTTGGCATGAGCTCCAGCTCACAAACGCCCTCAAGCCAAGTGCTTCCCGGGAGTGGGCCGCAGGGCGCCTGCCTGACTCCCCTGTGGACAGGAGTGTCTAAGCCGTGCTGAGCAAAGAGGACACAGAGACAGGAAGTCTGTGTTTTAAACAGTTTCCCGGTGATTTCTAAGTGCTCTGACATCGAGAACCTCTGCTATAACCCAGTATTTCGCTGCCAAGTGCTACTGCTCCACAGTGAAGAGAACTGGTCACACCCACTTCCAGGATCAGAAAGAGAAGCAGGCGGGATGTGAGCGGAAGTGGGGAGGTGGGCCACCACTCTCCACGTGCAGAGAAGGGAGAGGGCCCATGCTGGCGCCAGAGGTGGGCAGCCCATCCGGGCTCCGTCCAGAAGGGAGTCACCTCTGCAGTCCTCCACTGGGGAGAGCTGTGTGCCGCATCACACAGGTGTACCCAGAGGAGAGGAAGGAGCAACGGGTTACTAAAGAGAGAGCTAGCCTTTGTAAATAATTAACTGAGCACTGGGTCACATCCAAGGTAGTCACTTAGCAATGTCCCTGGTGAGCTCCTGTGAGCAGAAAAGAACAGGGTGGGGTTGCAGCCAGTGGGCTGGGGCTTGCCTTGACCCCAAGTGGGTCCAAGGATGTCTTCCCAGTATCCCGGGGCCACCTCATCACTCACGCTGCTCTGGACCAGATACTAAAGAAAAGAACTCACTGTCAAAGTGCCCGATAAGTCTCAGTGGCCTTGTCCTTGTCTGGGTAGACCACACAGGGAAGATGAACAGGGCAGGCCACAGAGTCACGGAGCAGTCCTTGGTCTGCTCCTGATCCGATCCCAAGACCCGTCCCACTCAGAGGAACTGAGGCAGCTGGGGAGACCTGGGGTGAGACTATGGCGGATCACGGGGACAACAGTCAGCAGACCTGACTTCTCCTGTCCAACCCCTAATGCCTTGCTAAAGTTTGCAGCTTTAGGCACTATTTTCTTTTCCATCACTCCATCTCATCAGCATGACCTTCCCTGGGACCCTGCAGCTGCCAGAGAGACCAAACCACCTGATTTAAGCAAAAAGGACACGCTGAACGTGGATTAAGAAATATCCAGGGTTTAACTGAATGTTAACATTTTAAAAATCACTATCATTTTTTTTCTAGCCAGTTAAAAAATAATTATGGGTGATTCATGATGGCAAAATATAACAGAAGGTTATGACGGTCTCCTGAAATTTCATAACTGTGTCTTTCATAAACCTGAGACATAAATATACCCAATGCTTAAAGCCAGTGGCAAGGGTCGTATGAAGGGGAGAAGATGGTTCGGCCGCATGATAAGTGCAGGCAAGCCCCAGGGTGGCAAACTGCTATGCCCCGCAGCTCAGGATGGGCACATGCTGGGCGGGAGAATGCAGAGGCAAACTGGAGGAAACAGGTGCACAGACATGAAACCTAAGAATCTCTCCTACGGGCACCCGTGGAAGCGCAGAGTCCTGCAGTCAGGCTTTCTAAATGTGCTTGATTCCTGTTAATTGGACCTACCTTCCTTTACTGGATTCAAACGCAGGTCTGGAATCCCAGGTGCCGGGCAGCATGGAGTGTGGGATGGGAAGAAGCACAAAACAGAAACAAGTATCTTAGGAAAACAGCCGAAATGGAGAGAAAGCAGAAGACAAGTGTCTGCAATTAGGGAAGTGCCTTTTCCTTAAAGTGCCAGCATGCAAAACAAGCCAGAAAGCAGAAGTGCTGGCAGCATGGGGCCTCTTTTAATTGCACATTCAAAATGAAGTAATGCTCGGAGACGTGGACCCTTCCAGCACCCCACGTTTAGAAGAGTCAGTGGACATGGCTTGGCCAGCCAGGAAATACCGTTTCCTAAGCGTTCTTACTGAAATGAACTTTGTCTTGAGTTGCTAGGTAGAGTAGATCAAAATTTTTCTGGCTATTCTATATTTTTTTAAAAGTCCTAGGTCATAGTATGTATCAAATTCCACCAGAAGGCTGAAGCCAATAGGAGGGAGGTCTTTGAAAAAGCCTTAGCGGAGACCTCAGCTGCTCACTCGCAGCCAGGAGACAGCAGGGTCACCAGAGACAGTCTCCGTGGCCACTGGGCAAGGCCTGAGCCAGGCTGTCAGCTCTCTGTCCCTGTTCCCAGACCTCCTGGGCAGACAGCTGCTTGTGGCCCTAGCAAAAGTATGGAAAGAGGCCACTTTACAGGGGGCCTCTGACCAGCTCCCTCGAGTTGAGACAGGGGTGCTTTTCAAGCATCTACTGAATGTCCCCGTACCCTGTGAATTTCCACAAAGGCAGAGAAACGCCACTGTAAATGCGAGCCTGAAAGAAATCCTCTCCTGAGCAGCCAGGGCTGGGAGCAGTTGTGTGGACGCCTTGACCGGGGTGGGGTTAGGAGACTCACAGGGATATGTTCAGAAAAGTAACAGTAGCCAATGTGCACCCCAAACCTGCGAAAATGACAGCTCTGTGAAAAAGTATTCTCATTTTACAGATGATAAACTCGAGCCACAGAGAGGTTAGTTGTACATCTTTGGCGCTGGCCAGGACAACCATGACTATGATGAAAACAACCACTGATGTGCACCTGACTCGCAGGGCACCAGCCAACCTGCACCACATCCCTAAAAGTGGTTACTACTGTTATCCCCAACTCACAGACCTGGAAATGGAGGCTCAGGAAGGTCACCTAGCTGAAGAGCACAAAGAAGGCAGGTGTAGAGCCAATATTGACAGCAGCCTCCGCTCTCAGCTACAGCCTGTAGAGACCCTCTTCATATATTACATAAATGGTGGTGAAAGACACCTCATAGTCAGCCCATCCAAATGCAAGCTCACAGCCTTCCTGCCAAACCTGAGTGCCTCCCTTGTTCCCTGGAGCTGTGCCCATGAATTCCATCCATTTAACTACTCAAGTTCTCTTAGATCACTCCCTTCCCCACACTCCTTGAAGTCAACCCACTGCGAATGCCACCCCTCTCCCCTCCCAACCTCCCAAAAGTGTCCATTCGTCTCCAGCACACGTGACACCTTTGCCCCTCACATCTCTCCTAGGCCGCGCCGGCTGCCAGCACACATCTCCACTGCTCCCTTCCAGTGAGCTCTCTCCAATCCGAGGCCAGGTTCTCTGCTAAAAATCCCCCACTGCCCAGTCCGCCTCCAGCTCGGCACAAGCATGTTCCTGCCCCCAGGGTCAAAGTGGCTTCCCTCAGATCCGACTTCCCCTGGACCGTCTTTGTGCTTCACCTCCTGATGCTCCCAGAACATCCAGTCCCGTTCAGGTAGCGCATGCTTTTCTATTGTACCACTGACCGCTGTTTGGACTTAATTTATCTTTATTTTGTAATGTGTGAACATTTGATGAATGCCTGTCTCCTGCACAAGAGCAGGAATTCTATCTTATTCCAACTCTATTTGTAGTAAGACTTGAAATTGGGTAGTGTGAGTTCTCTGACTTTGTTCTTTTTTAATATTGTGCTGGCAATTCTAGGTCTTTTGCCTTTCCATGTGAACTTTAGAATCATGCTGTCAATACCTACAAAACAACTTGCTGGGATTCCAACTGGGATTGTGTTGAAACTACATATTAAGCTGGGAAGAATCGATATCTTGACAGTATTTAGTCTCCCAATCCATGAACATGGATTACTTTTCCATTTATTTCCATCTTCTTTGATTTCTTTCATCAATGTTTTATAGTTTTCTGCATACAGATACTGTACATATTTTGTTAGATTTATACCTAAGGGTTTTTTGTCTTTTTAGTGTTATAGTAAATGGTAATTTTTGTTTGTTTGTTTCCAATTCCAATTGTTTATTGCTGGTATATAGGAAAGCAAGTGACTGTTGTATATTTACCTAGTATCCTGCAAGCTTGCTATACACACTTGATGGTTACAAGAGTTGTTTTATAGATTCCTTAGAGTTCTCTATACAGACAAGCACACTGTCTGTGAATAAAGATACTTTATTTCTTCTTTTCTGATCTGTATACCTGTTATTTCATTTTCTTGCTAAATGCACTAACTAGGAGATCTAGTAGGATGTCAAACAGAAGCGGTAAGAGAAGACAGTCTTGTCGTATTCTCAATCTTAGAGGAAAAGTGTTCAGTCCCTCACAATTAATATGATGTTATCTGTAGGTTTTTTGTGGATGTTCTCTATCAGGTTGAAGACACTTCCCCCTATATTCCTAGTTTATCAATGATTTTTTCATGAAAGGATGTTCAATTTTGTCAAATGTGTTTTCTACATCTATTGATATAATCATATAATTTTTATTCCAGAGCCTGTTGATCTGATAGATTATATTATTTCCAAATGTTGAATCTGCTTTGCATATCTGGAATAAATCCCACGTGGTCGCAGTACATAATTCTTTTTATACATTGTTGTGTTTAATTTGCTAATATTTTGTTGAGGATTTTTGTATTTATGAGTGATATTGGCTTATAGTTTTCTTTTCTTATAATGTCTTTATCTGATTTTGGTGTTGGGGTAAATCTGGACTCATAGGATGAATTAGGAACTGTTTCCTCTGCTTCTATTTTCTAGAAGAGAATGTGGAAAATTGGTATTATTTCTTCCTTAAAAGTTTACTAGAATTCACCAGTGAACCTATCTAGGCTTGGTGATTTCTTTTTTGGAAATTTATATTGATTTAAATTTTAGAAACACAGGGCTATTCAGGCTATCTACTTTTTCTTCTGTAAGTTTTGGTACTTGGCGTCTTTCAAGAATTAGTCAATTTCACCTAAGTTATCAAATTTGTGAGTATAAAGTTGTTCACAGCATTCCTTTATTATCCTCATCATGTCCATGACATCAATTGTGATGACTTTTCTTTCACTTCTGATATTGGTAACTTGTGTCTTATCTATTTTGTTCTTGTTTATTTTGGCTAAAGTTTTATCAAACTATTTTCTTATTTTCCATTTCAATGATTTCTGCTTTAATTTTAATTATTTTTTTCCTTTGCCTGGTTTTGGCTTAATTTGTTCTTCCGTAGTTTTCTAAAATGGAATCATAAATTACTGACTTTGTATATTTCTTTTATCTAATTTATGCACTTAATGCTATAGATTTCCCTCTAAGCACTGCTTTTGATGCATCTCACAATTTTTGACAAGTTACATTTTTTCATTTTTATGCAGTTCACCATATTTTTAAATTTCTTTTAAGACTTATTCTATAACTTTAAGGGTTATATAGAAGTCTAATTGTTTAATTTTCAAATATTTGGGGATTTTACAACTATCTTTTTGTTATTGATATTTAGTTTGATTCTATTTGTTCTGAGAACATAATTTGTATGACTTTTATTCTTTTAAATTTGTTACCAAATGTTTTTCAAAAATGTGCTCTGTCTTGGTGAATGTTCCACGTAAGCTTGAGAAGAATGTGCATTCTTTTGCTGTTGAGTGAAATATTTTTAAAATGTCAACTAGATCAAGTTGATTGACAGTGCTGCTCAGGTCATCTATGTCCTTACTGATTTCTACCTATTTGGTCTATCAATTATCCAGAGAAGGAGATTGAAACCTCCAACTATGATATTGGATTTGTTTATTTCTCCTTATCAACATTTGCCTTGTGTATTTTGATGCTCTATTGTAATATGCATACACATTTCAGGTTGTTATGGCTTCTTGGACATTCGACTTTGTTATTATTATGTAACAATTTCCTTGAAGCCCTGATCCCTTTTGACTATGGGTTTTTTTTTGTCCTTTAAGTGATACAGGAAGACAGGAAGGTGTTGGACTATGAGGAATTCTCTTGGAAATTCCCAGCTGAGATAAGCCTCTAACAAAGTGTTTCCCCTGGAGAGTAACCTTTGTTATAGAGAAAGCTCTGGGTATATCTCATAATTATCACTTTTCCCCTCCCCTGCCAGGGCCACGAGGGGCTCTTTCTCAGATCTCCACTGCAAGAACCTACTGAGGTTTGTATTAATCATGCCTTTTTGTTTTCTATACTTTCCAGTGTTTTGACATCTGTGGCCTTGCTAATACTGGAGATACTGCCTCTCCCAGGGCTAGATAATTTCTAGAGAAAGTAAAGGATTCCTCACATGCAAACCAATCAATCCAAACCCCACTCCCCAACTACCTCCTTTATCGGGCTCTCACAAGCCAATCCACTATTCTCTGTTCTGATCACCCCAAGGCCAGGCACAGACAACTAGGGGCAGCCCCTACAGCCCAGAGCTGCTGGAAATACTCAAACCAGACAAGTCCATGCCTGCTTGCCCTGCTTCGCCTTTTCTGGAGAAACCACAGCAAAGGTGGTGGCGCCCATGTTTTCCCCCATTCTCTCTGCCCGGTGCTTCTCCTTGCATGGCATGGCGTGCTGTGCTCTCTGTTTCTAGTGATCTGTGAGTATAAACTTCCTCCTTCATGATAGTCACTTCCACGTCTGCATGTCTTACCACACCTGATTAAAACATACCCTGGGCACCCTTAAAATAAGGTCCCCAGAAGTAAAGCCCAAGAAAGTGGAAGCCCTCCTGACACTGCTACCCACAGGAGTTTCTCTCTCTCTCAAACTATTACATTGTCAGCCTCCAGAAACTGACCAAAATCACCAGTTAAGAGTTTCCAATGGGTGAGGTTCCAAAGCTTCTGCTCCAGGGAAGCAGGCTTGGCATCTCTGGATGTGCCCATCTCTCTCTCCAGATATCCAGGTGTGTATCTGCCCTGGGACCTCAGTTCTTTGATAAGCCAAGAGAAGTCACTGATTTCCAGTTTGTCTAGCTTTTTACAAGGATGAAGTGACAACTCCCATGCTTCTCACAGGGAGGAGCTGGGACCCTCGTTTACCTAGTGTCTGCCAGATGGCCTGTCTTATAAATGTTGGTCCCCAAACATGGTTCAAATAAGTGAATAAGTGAATGGATGCATGACTAAGATGTGATTATTCTATAATAGATGGTTCACAACCCCATCAAACATCTGAATGAATGAGTAAATGAATATCTGGTTTATAAGTAATTGCTGAATGAAGGAAGGAGTCACAGGGATGTGCCTGCAGTCTTTTCCAGCCAGGAGCCCTGCCTGTTCACCTCAAATCTCAGGAAGCCAGGGTGCTCCAGGGCCCTTGGTGCAGTCTACTCCATGTCTGTCTGAGTCACTAGCAGAGCCCAGTGTCCCCAGGGCCCCATGTGCTCAGTATTTGACACCTGCATATCCTTTCCATATTTTCTCCCCAGGAATTTTGAGACAGTCCTAAGCTACTTCTGCCTCAAAATGTTAGGTCTCTGTTTTGTTGTGTAGGTATGGAATGCACAAGAAAAATAATATTTGCTTTACATAGCCCACCAAATGTAATATAGTTAGCAAACCTTTTCTGTCTTATTTAGACATTGTCTAGTTTGATTTTCTAACAAGCTTATTAGTTGATCACAACTTCATCCAAAATTATGGAGAAAACTGTGGGCCTTATTCTAATTCCTTTCTTTTCTTAAACACAATCCTTGACAAAATTTGAGATCTAAATCGAGACAACAAAACAACTCTACAAAATTAGAGTTCTTGTGCTTTGAAGGCAATATTCACTTTTCTCTTTCCCCTTAATAACAAGATCGAGCTGCATTTTGTGCACTTTATTTTAGGCAGGACCTTCCTGTAGAGTCACCGAAAGCCTGAGTATGTGTGGAGTAGGAGGGGTGGTCTGTAAAGTGGTCGTAAGTCCAGCTCCGGGATCAGAGTATTTGGGTCCAAAACCTGGCTCCGCTGCCTTTAGCCATAAAGCTAAGCCTCCATTTCCTCATCTGCAAAATGAGAGTAACTGTAAAACCAGCGCCAAGAGTTGATGAGGGATTCTGTTGTCCATCCATGTGAGGTACTCGTGGTGCCTAGCACCTGGTAAGAGCTACATCGGTGCTGGTGATCAGGGTGGGGATGTCCCAGTGACGGCAGGGTGATGGCTCCGGGCACGCCCTCGCTGTTGGGTGGACGTGGTCCCACTGTCAGGCAGGCATGCTCACACATTCTTACCAGTTCTGCTGCTACAGGCAGACTCGGGGAATACCAGGTAAGATTAATTGTGTTAGGTAGGATCATCTGTACTATAATGTCTTTTTAAGAGAGAATTATACTAAAGTGTTTAGGGGGTGAAATTCTATGATATCTGCACCTTATTTTAAAAACACTTCAGTGAAAAAAAAGAGTAGATAAAGCTAATATGACAAAATATTATCATGAGGAAGTTCTGAGTATATGCATGATCATTATACCATTGTCTATACTATTAGAAAATAGTCAATATAAAAATTTAAGCTTTTCCATGCAAAAATATAAAAACAAAGCATAAAACTCACCCTACATAACATGGGCTCTAGAGCAAGATCAAGGCATCGCCCCATCAGCCACCCCTCTGACTACATGAGGGCCCGAGCGACACACACGGGCTAGGCTAGTCACCTGCAGGGCAGCTGGGCAACGATGACGCTGGACGCTGTGCTGATCTCAGTGGAAGAGCGGCGTGGCCGTAACACCACAGACCCAGCACCCCTTCCAGCACAGAGTGATCAAGAAGACCGAAGAATGGTGTATAAGAAACACCGAACACTTAGAGACCTAAGTAAAAAATTCTCTATCACTATGTTATCTAAAGTACTTCTTTCACAAAAACTTGCAACTGCTAAAATGACCAACATTCTACCCTGCACAGAACATAAGTGCTTTGTCAAAAGAATTGCTTTGGTTCAACATTTACCATTTGAGGAACAGGCTCTGGCTGCAGGGAAATAATGCTTCTCTTATTGGCTATTGTTAGGTAGCACCGCTCATGGAAAAAACGATCCCTGATTTATAAATCGCATCTGGACTGAGAGAACCATAAATTCCTGATTAAAAGAAGCAGGTGTGGGCCTGTTTCTGGTGGGGACCCTGAAAGATATGCCTACAGTGTTGTTCAAAGAGATAATCGCTCTAAGTGTACACCTCATCTCCTTGCACCTGAGCTGTATGGACTGCAGTGGAGACTCCTGCGGAAAGAAATGCCTGAGGCTGCCCTGTTGTGAAGCAGAGATTTCTTCCTGACAGGCTCTGGGGGAGCCTGTGCGCAGGATGACCTGGGCTTGTCCCGTGAGTCCGAGCTCTGGGAGCCGTGGACCTGCTGGGAGGTGAGCACTACACCACATCATCGCCTGTCTCCAGCTTGCGCAGGGGCAAGCAGACCCGCCATGCAATCGGTCTCTGCCAATGAGAAAGATATTTATTTTAGAAATACTGACTGTGAAAACCATCTTTTCATAAGAAAGACACGATAATTAGAAGATTCTTATTTGGAGAACTCACTGGGCTTGCTACTAATTTTAAACAGAAATATCAAGTTGCCGAGACTGCTTCTAATCCCTATCTGTCTACTTCTGGATTTGTTTGCTGATGCACTACTGGGACCAAAACAGTGCCAGGCACATCAGAGGAGCTTGATAGAAACCTGCCCATTTAATTAACTCGTACAAAATGCAAGGCTAAGAGATTCCACTAAGTAGTTCATTTGTTTCAAAAATGTGTCTCTTACAAAACATTCAAATTTAACTTGGTTTTAAAAATTATTTCCCTGCTTTGTAAAAGTCAGAAATAAAATATAGTTGATTGCCATTATTTGAAGTGGTATGCTCCATAAAGTCACCCCAAATGCTGAATTAGCAAATACTGATCCATTGGTCCTCGGGGGTTATGTGCCTGAGAGCCAGTGACAACCAACTGACCAGCATGTGACTTGTTCTACGTGTTTCTGCTTAAAGACGTCTTATTCAATACATATTGTTGATCACTACCACTGAATTCACAGCCAACAGCACCGTAACTCATGCCTGGACGGAAGTTCTCTAACTGACAGGTTTTCTCCGTAAGGCACATCACAGCCTTCTTGCACTGAGGGACACTAGACAGCACTTCAGCTGGGAGCCGTTTTAAATAGCAAAATCAACAAGGGAAAAAAGGCACAAAAATATAAAAAGCAAGGCACTAAATCGACTGGGAAAAGGACAGTTGTTTCCAGTACGAGCTGAAACAAGGAGTCAGAGCCTCGGAACATGCGCGTCGTGTGGCTCCGATGCTGTCCCGCTGGGCACGTGGCCCCAGATGCCCACGAAAACACCGAGAATAGTGGAGTGGGTTACCAATGAACTCCAGTGCACAGGCGAATCCCCGCGACTCACAGAAGCCGTGAGAGGTGGGACCGCTGCGTGCTGTCTCGTACAGGAACACTGAATGGGGCTCAGACTTGTTCTTCATCCGTTTGGAGTGACTGCTCGAATGTTCACAAGGGGCCTCAATGTCACAGACTAGATGGGCAAGTGCAGGTTATTGTAAAAATCAATACACAACTGGACAGATACCAATATTTGGAAATTTTTCTCAATTAGTCCCAAGCCCGGACAGTCACATCCCCTGTATCTGTGACTTTCTAACAAATATCTCCTGCCACCCTCAAAAACAGGTTTTACTTACACATACCAAAAATCAGTTCATGGCATAGAAAATCTGTCTGGTTTACGATCACCAGTGTTAAGAACGCTGCAGACACGCTGCGCAGTGCAGCCTGCGCCACCCTTGCAGCGCGGAGAGGGACTGCAGCAGCCAGGAGAGAACGGCCGTGTCCCCAAGGGGGCCTGTGTCAGTCACTTTGCGTTGCTGTGAAGAACACCTGAGACTGTGTGATTTACAAAGGAAAGAGGTTTCTTTGGATCATGGTTCTGCAGGCTGTTCTGCTTCTGGCGAGAGCTTCAGGAAGCTTCCAATCGAGGCAGAAGGAGAGTGGGTGTCACGTGGGGAGAGAGGAAGCAGGAGGGGTGGAGGGCGCCAGGCTCCTTTAAACAGCCAGCTCTTCAGAGAACTCACTCATTATCAGAGGGCACCAAGCCATGCATGCGGGTCCCCCCCCTGACCCAGACACCTCCCACCAGGCCCTGCCTCCAACACTGGGGACGGGGATGGAGTGCAAACCCAGCCCTGTTGTTCAGCAGCTCTCCTGCTTGGGCAAATTACCCTCCATTTCCTCATCCATAAGAAGGGTGTAGCTTCAACTTTATTTGGAAAGTTTCCTTTTAGGAAAAATAAAGGCATAAATGGTAAAAATGGCAACATTTGTTACTTTGGGTGCTGCTGCACTTTTCTGTATTTTTAAAATTTTTCAAACATCATTACGATGAAGAATAAATGAAAAATCAATTCAAGGTGGATAACAGACTTAAACCTAAGGCATCAAACCTTAAGAATTCTAAATGAAGATGTTGGGAAGACCCTTTCAGACATCGGCCTAGGCAAGGAATTCTTGAAGAAGACTCCCAAAGCAATCGCCGCAGCAACAAAAATAAATAAGTGGGATCTAATCAAATTAAAAAGCTTCTGCACTACCAAGGAAACTATCATTAGAGTGAATAGACAGCCCACAGAATGGGAAAAAATATTTGCTCTCTACACATCTGATAAAGGGCTGATAACCAGAATCTATCTAGAACTCAATAAAATCAACAAGAAAAAATCAAACAACCCCATCAACAAATGGGCAAGCGAAATGAACAGAAACTTTTCAAAAGAAGACAGAATAATGGCCAGGAAACATATAAAAAAATGCTCAACATCTCTAATCATTAGAGAAATGCACATCAAAACCACAATGAGGTATCACCTAACCCCGGTGAGATTGGCCTCTATCAAAAAAACACAAAACAACAAATGTTGGCGAGGATGTGGAGAGACAGGAACACTTCTACGCTGCTGGTGGGACTGCAAATTAGTGCAACCTCTGTGGAAAAGAATTTGGAGATACCTCAGAGAGCTAAAAATAGAAATACCATTTGATCCAGCAATAGCACTATTAGGCATCTACCCAAAAGAGCACAAAACATTTTACGATAAGGACATCTGCACCCAAATGTTTATGGCAGCACAATTCACTATTGCAAGAATGTGGACACAACCCAAGTGCCCGTCAATCCATGAGTGGATTATCAAAATTTGGTATATGTTCACAATGGAATATTACTCAATCATAAGAAATGACAGTGATCTAGCACCACTTACACTTTCCTGGATTAAACTTGAGCCCATTATCCAAAGTGGGGCACCACAAGAGCAGAAGAACGGGATACATTTGTACTCACCATCAAATTGGTATTAACTAATCAACACATAAATGCACATATCAGAACAACATCTATTGGATGCTGGGGAAGGGGGAGGGCGGCGCGAGGAGTGGGGAGGAGCGAGGAGGGGACGGGTATTTGTATACACAAGGAGTGCCATGTGCACTACACGAAGGATGGGCATATTTGAAACACGGACTTGGGGGGGGAACCAAGGGCAACACACGTAACCTAAACATCTGTACCCCCATAATATGCTGAAATAAAAAAAAAAAAAAAAAAACGAAAAAAAAAAAAAAGAATAAATGAGGTTATGTGTGATCGAGGCCTGGTGCTGGGCACCTACTCCTCCTTACAACCTGACTGTAAACAGTCTAACTGCAGGGAGGGTCTTGGCTAATGCTACAGCCCTAGTACCTGGACCTACTCCTGACACATGGGAGGTGCCCCACAAACCAACATGCTGAATGGATCAAAGAACCAGCCAACATGGCCCTGGCTGGCCACGGAGATCAGAGGCTGGCAGAAGTGAAGAGTACCCCTTGAACTTTTGGCCATTCTCAAGTTGTTTTCTATTTATTTGTTTATTCTGAACTGCTCCTGTAGAAACTTAGTTGTTAAATCAAAATGCCAAATGCTCTAAGTCGCTCTCTAAGATAAATATCAAAATATCTGATTCCCTGGGTGTTGGCAGAGTCAAGCTGTCACTGCCCCCTCCTCTCTGAAATCACTTCACACAAGAAGAACCAGAAAGAGAAATACAGTCGAACTAGCGGACATCCCTAACCTTGAAAAACCTGAGGGACGTAGAGCCAAGTACAACAAAGGCTCGCCCTGGGAGACTGAAGACCCTTAGGGACCCCAGGGGGGCTGGCTGCTACAGCCCCCAGACAAAGCCTGCAGAGCTGAGGGCTCTACACAGCAGGCGAAAGCCAATCACTTCTCGAAGATGCACTGGAGAGGAGATTCTGAACAGCTGGCAGCCTCCCTGAAAAGAAGTACATATGTACATACCAGACTGGTTCATTTTCTCTCTCTCTCTCTCTCTCTCTCTCTCTCTCTCTCACACACACACACACACACACACACGCGCGCGCACGCACGTTACTGAGGATGAAGAAAATATTCTGCTAGGCTGGAAGACATCCTGGGCTGCTCTGTGATTTATTTCAAAGATGAGGAACCTGCAATTACACGAAAAGAATGAAAGGAGAGAAGCAACAGGAGAAACAAGTAGCAGATAAAGAACACACACTAGAAAATTGTCCCAGGAGGCAGGTGAAGTCATGACCACACACAGAGATAGGGAATCCAAGCACTTAACAGAGCAATCGCTCTGTTAAAACAGTAACTCAAGCTGGGGTCCAAGGCAGGGAAAGACAGACGAGGAAAGAGGAGACACCATGAGCGAGCTGGCGGAGATCAGGTCAAGGCTGGGAAAGAAACGAAGGCTCCGCCTCCACCTTCAGGATAGGGAAATGAGAGATGAAGCAGTTAAGGAATTGAACAGGAAATACTGGAAGGCAAAGGGGACCTGATACACACAATTGATGTCCCTGAAGTAGAGGATTTAAAGGAATGGAACACGTTTACAGTTATAATTAAAATACACTTCCAGAAATAAAAGAGACCTTGTCTCTAGGCATTGAAAGAGTATCTTATCCAGGAGCCTCCAGAAGAAAAGTGAATTACTGGGCCTGAACGAAAAACAGAACTGCCAGACGGGCTTCTGCGCTCACGCCCTCAGGATGTGCCATCAGCACGTCCAGAGCTGTCTGCCTCCCACGCCCGCTGCAGCCCTGCTCACAACGGCCAAGAAGGGGACCAACCCAAGTCCAGCAGGGATAAAAAGATAAAAGTTTTAAAAAGTGGTCCATGTGCACAATGGAACCCTGTTCCACCTGAAAAAGAAGGAAATCCTGTCGTCGGTGACAACATGCATGAACTCAGAGGACATTATGCTGAGTGAAGTAAGCCAAGCATAGAAAGATAAATACCGCACGATCTCACTCACATGGAATCTAAAATAACTGCACTCACAGAAGCAGCAGTAGAATGGTGGTCGCCGGGGACTGCGGGCAGAAGGATGGGAAGATGACGGTCAAAGACGCAGAGCTGCAGTGAGACAGGAGGAGCGAATGATGAGTATTTACGGTGATAGTATGTTAATTAGCCGATTCAATCATTCCACACTGTATACAGAACATCACTGTGTACCCCATAATTATGTAAGATTAAAATTTGTCAAATATCTTTTAAATATTACTGAGCCTCAGGCTTCTCCTTGGCATACGTCAAGCCAGAAGACAGAAGAGCAAAGTCCTCATAGTTTTCAGAGGTGGCAAACATGTCCAAGCCAGAGGCAGAGGGTCCGGCTGGGCTCAGGGATGGCAGTGAGGGGCTTCAATGACTAACATTACTGTGGATGTGAGGAAGGTTCTGATGCCTCCATCAAGCATCAGAAGGACAGAAGCATACCTATCCACCTTCTAAACACCTGCTTCAAAATCCCTCCAGATGCTTCTTAAAACAACACGGGCACCTGAAAACCACAGCCTGCTGAACCAGATTCAGGTGTTTCTGATGAGTACTAAATTGTAGGAGCTACTGCCTTCATTAGTGAACTCAATTCACAACAAAACAAAGGAAAATGGACAGGAACAGTGATTCTCCAGCTCCGGTGCACATTAGACACCTGGGCACTGTCTTCCCAGCCCAGAAAACAGCTCAGAATCCGTAGGGGCCGCGCCCCAGGCATCAGCACTCTCTGCAAAGCCCTCCGGGTGTGTCTAGTGCACAGCCGGGTCAGACAACCACTTGCTCAAGAATTACCACCTCTGCATGGAAGGTTCTGGGGTTCAAAGCCGATCCAGACAGAGCTGACTGCGCAGTGGGCAGCAACACAGCCTCCCGAACAGGGAGAAATGTTCAGGGCAGAACAAAGAATTCTGAGTTTTACACAGGAGTCTAAAGAAGTAGTGTGAGAGCCATTATTCAGGAAAATACTGTTAGTTAAATATCACCCCCATCCCCCGCCGCCCCGTGCACACACACTGATTTTTAAACGTATCAATTTCGTTAGCGCAATAATTCAGGAAAAAGAATCCTGGTCATGTTCTTTGCTGTAAGTCGAGTGCAGGCTGTCGGCGGCGGCCTTTCAGGGGGGGCACGCATGGCTGTGCTTCCTGATGTGGGGCTGAATCACAAAAGGAAGTCTGTAATTCACAAACTCGTCAAAACAACTTCACTTGAGGTATTTATCTCTACTCAAATTAAGCAGCACAGGAATTCCAGCTGCACGTCTCTGCCCAGGTGAGCCCCTCAGCCACCCCAAGGACTTCCTCTGAGCAACTGGGATGCACTGCCAGAAACAAGCGTCGTGCTGTGTCTGAAAGTATAGAACAGGGTCACTTGCTAAGCCTTATATGCTTTCCGTTTTGCCTTCACGAGGAACATGTTTCTTCTTTTCAAATCTTTCTTCCAAAATAGACAAGACTTCAGATTCCAAATATTGCAAGGAAACAATTTTTTTGGATTTGTTTTTCAACTACAGAGAAATGAACAAGTACTAAGGTTTTCTCCATTCCCTCAAAATCCCCTTGAACAAAAAATTGGTTTATTCACTCAGAAACAATTCCAAACCAAGTGTGCTCACCCCAAAGACAAATGAATTAGGAGCTTCCTCCAAGGTGGGGTTCCCACCCGGAAGACGGCTTCAAGGCAGCAGTGGGAATATTTCAGTCCCGAGGGGCCTTATCAGTAACACCACCACTAGCTAGACCATAATGGGGAGTGTGCTCGTGTGTCCATGTGTGCACATGTGCGTTGTGTTGAGTAGGAGATCGATCCGGCCTCGAGGGTGAAGAGCCAGGCCACAGCCCTGTGGACAACATTCAGAATCTCATCCCAAAACAGAGGTGCTCCTGGTGCCCCATCAGTTCCAGGGGTCGGATCCCCTTAAGAAAATCAGGAGCCACCAGTGTCAACAGGTGGAAAAGTGGTGAGTGTTACGACACGCTGACCTGAGTAAGGCACTGAAAGCTAAGAAAGGTGGGAGGTGGGGGGATGCTTGTCACCCTCCTGGGCTTCCCAGGGGACGGCCACGAGGGGCCCAGGTATAACAGGCACCCAGCAGACCTTGCTGTGATGATAGAAACGCATGTTCTACTCTGCCCGACACACAGCCACCAGCCAAGTGCAGCGCCTGGCTCTTGAAATGTGGCCAATGTGACTGAGAACTGAATTTTAAATTTCATTTAATTGTAAGTAATTGAAATGTCAATGGCCACTCATATTAAGCATCCTTGGCAGGAAGGCTAGGGAAAGGCCCATTGTTGACACTAGGGCAGCAGGCGGTGCCCACCCTGAGCCAACACGATGGGGACTGCAAGTCAGGTGGACAAAGGGCATCTTATAAATACACCCAGGAACAGATTCTGTGTGGTCCAGGCACTTCTCCCTTCCAGAAGTTTCTCCTACTTGGGCCAAACTTGCAGGGTCTGGATTCTCCTTTTATTAAGGGGGTGATACACTTTTCTCTAAATTTCTAGTTTTGCTGTATCCAAATCATATCTGATATATTAAAATACAAGAAAGGAACTTTAAGAAAGCCCACAATATGCAAAGAAGGTGCCACGCAGGGAGCATGGCATAGCGTGGCCTCCAACAGGATGTTTTAAAGGCCAAGATGAGGGCCCGATCACATGGCAAAGTGTGTGAGAGCTTCAGAGTAGGAGCCACGCTGTGCCCCCTGGGGGTGTCCTTACCAATGACTGGGGATGGGAGAGTTGAAGACAATACCCCCTACGTGTTGCTTATTAAACCCATCAGGGTTCCACACACAGCATCAGGGCATAGACAGGAAGCTTGTTTCAGAGTAAAGTGACACTGCTGGGCAAGAGCCACTCTGTTTCTGTGACCCTCCCATAAAGTCTTCTAAAATCTTCGTGCTCCTGAAAGACCCCTTTTTTCAGTCCCTGGGGAATCAGTAGCTATCTATTCTTGACTTCCTACGCCCAACCGTGAACATTTTGCAGAGGGTCTATTCTTTGTGGGCCAGTCTGCTCGGTGCTTTGCATAGAGCATCACTGAGCTTGACAACAACCCAAGGGGGAGGTATTCTTAGCCTTTTTTTGCAGATGAAGTGGCTAGAGACTCAGCAGTTTCAAATGAAGGATGAAATCAGGACACGGGGGTCTGCTTCTGCCAACCACACTGCCCCCCAGAGAGGGGCTTGAAGCCACTTCTTGGAATTGGACATTTACGGGTCAAAGCCACAGTTCTGGAGATTTTATTGGTGAGCCCTGGGGCTCTCTCAGGAGAGTATGGCCCGGTGCTGATGGAGGCAGTCAGGGCTGGGGAGGTAACAGCTGCAGCCCGTGCCCAGGAGGCCTACAGCAAGGGCAGCCCTCCATGTCACCATCAGTGGCAGCCTGCAAGGCCCAGAAGCCAACCACAGACACCAAGAAACCATGGCCCAAGGAGTGAGGCTGTTTATGTCTCTTTTAGGAGAACAACTATTTCACGTGAAGAATGCAGATGACAAGTGGTCTGGCGGAAAATAAGTACGGTGGACTAAGAATAATGCTAAAAGCAACCTGAAAGAGGGAAGCCATTCAAATCGTCTCCCGTAGAAAAGGTTATAGATGGGCGTTTCTATCCAACCAGTGCACACGTCGTTCCTCTAAGAACTATTTCACGCACACGTCGTTCCTCTAAGAACTATTTCATGTGCACTCGCCTCCTATCAGTGTGACAGAGTGTGCTGAGAACGCACCGACGTTCTCAATCAGACACCTTCCTCTGAAGACTCTGAAGACTGCCAGACCTTATAGATACAGGTGCTCGCAGAATGGAGTGTTTGCAACAGAAAAGTGTGAGTCCTCCCTCTCCCCTCTCCTTGCGGCCCCCCTCGCCGCCACCATCTCTCTGTCTGTCCGTTTGTCTCTCTCTCACACACACATCAAATGGGGAGGGACCACTCTGGCTGCCCAGAGTCCCTGCAGTCAAAGGTACACATAACTGCAATTATTCACAGCATACCAATAAATCCCAATTTGGTGGAAACCTCATTAGACTTCAAAAATGTGCTTGTGTGCTATGAAATCCTACCAACCAGTTCTAAAACAGTGGTCCTCACCAGTGGCTGCTGCCCTGGGTGGAGGTGGGGTGCCGGTGGCTTTGAAAAACGTCTAAAGGCAGGCCACACGCCAGACCACCCTCGCCTCTTCGGCATCAGCAGCTGAGACAAGCTGGCAGCAATGGCGGTGTGCAAGCATGCTTGAGAACCGCGACCGCACGGCTCTGGGCAAGCCCCGAACCTCTGGAAGCCAGCTCCCCGCCAGGAGACAGAATGGTGCCCGCAGTCCTGGTGGACCTCTGTTTCTGAATCAGTTCTCTTCCCGGTCTCGTCCTACTTACTCTCCTTTTCCCCCAAGCAAACCTTCTTCTTCTTATTTTTCTAAATTGAAAAGAACACACACTCATAATCATTGTAAATGTTGCAAACATACAGAAGCAGGCAGAGTACAAATGTGAATTTCACATTTTTCTCCAAACTAATTCTACTCCTCTCCCCAGATGACTGCTGCTCAGTGTGGTGCCTACACTTCCAGGTCACTCTACATAGTTACTCACACACACACATTTGTATGGGCAGACACACATCTACATGTAGTAAATAACAATCCAATGTCACCTGTATCATTATGTACATGCATGAGTTTTTTAAAAAATATACTGGTGTGTACATCTTGCTTTTTCTTCAGTATGACTTGCACATCTTTCTTTCCCAGCTCCAGATCAGACAGAGGGGCATTTTTCTGTCTTGGTGTACAAAAGTTCTACATGTCTTAAATGATTACATAGGATGCTAACCCACAGACTGGATACTCTGTAGTTTACTCACCAGTTCCCCCATATAGACGCATTTCTTTTTTCCTTTTTTTCCCCCTGCTATTACAAAATAAAATGTTGCAATGAATTACTGTAGGCATATATATTTCTCCACTTTTGTCAATTTATATGTGTAATAAGTTCCAAAAAGCGAAATTGTTGAGTCAAAGCGCTCGTGTGTTTTAAATTTCAAAAGATATTACCAAATGGACCCACTGTGCCACCTGTATTTTTTTTTTCTTGATTTGAAAGAACTCACTGCATTTTAAGGCTTTTGGTGTTTTACCACAAGCATTGGAAATAAATACATCTTACGATTTTGTTTCTACTTATTTATATACACCTTTTCATTTGTATAGGATTTGCTTAAAATTTTAAGAAATTATACTCATCGATCTTGTTCTATTATGAATTCATATGTTCTATCACATTTAGAAAGGCCTCTTCACCATTATTTTAAAACCTACCTAAGTTTGCTTTTAGTATTTTATGATTTCACTGCTATATTTTTATTCTGTGTTCAACCTGGAATTTATTTTGGTATAAAGAGGAAAGTTTTGTTTTTTTCTAAATGATATGCCAGTTTTTCCAAGAGCATCCACTCATGACACCCGCCCTCCCCGACTGCTGTGGAACAGCCCCGCACCGCGGCCCAGCGCGGTCTGCACGCTCCTCAGGAGCTTTGCCGTATGGTCTGGCAGGGTTCCCCCCCGCCGCCCCCTGCGAACACTCTCATTTTTCATTTCGTCCCTGGTCTTCTCATAAGTCTGTCTTTTTAAAGTTTTTGTCAATCTAAAGTGGAAGAAACACTACACCTTAAGTATTTTGACTAGTTTAATTTTGCTTGGTGTTTGCACACACAGTGTTCCGCGATCTGTGTGCCACGCTCGTCTCAGATGGCCCAGACGTCTTCCGCCTCGGTACCCAGACAGCTCTCTGGCGCCCTGATGGCATCACAGAAAGGCCAACAGTTGTGATGGGTGCCATGTTTCTAAATTAGTACTCTCCCTGGTGTCTTTCTACTCAAGGTCCTATTCTACTCTAGGTCCTATTCTACTCTAGGTCCTCTACTCTAGGTCTACTCTAAGTCCTCTATTCTATCCAAGGTCCTATTCTATTCTACTCAAGGTCCTATTCTATTCTACTCAAGGTCCTATTCTATAAGACCTACTCAAGGTCTTATTCTATTATTATTTTTTCTAAACTGAAAAAAGCATCCACGCATGATCATTGTAAATATTGCAGACACACAGAAGTACTTCTGTAGGAAGAGTTAAAATGGAAACTTCACCTTTTTCTCCAAACCCATTCTACACCCCCCACAAATAACGGCCAGTCTTCACTTAACCATTCTTATAGGTTGAATTGCGTCCCCTTTTCTGCAGATTTAAATGTTAAAGTCCCAACTCCCTAATTGGGAGATGAGGTCTTTACAGAGATGATTACATTAGAACGAGGTCCTTAGGGTGGGCCCTAATCCAACTTGACTGGTGCCCTTATATAAAGGGGGAATTTGGACACAGAGACACACACACAGGGAGAGCACCACGTGAAGACTGAGATGGCCTTCATAAGCCAAGGAGAGTGGCCTGGACAGAGTCTCCCTCACAGCCCTGGGAAGGAAACCACCCTGCCCATACCTCAGGCTTCTTGGTCTCCAGAATTGTGAGAGGGTACATGTGTGTTTAAGCTGCTGAGTACGTGGTACTTTGCACAGGGGCCCCTGGCAAACTAATGTGCCATTCCTCTGTTAACGTACACTGCCACACATCCCACAGTTTTCTGGGAAGAAATAAGCTAGAAGGATATCTTGCACATCAGTCTTCGCAGACACTGGTGGCTCCTTGAGGGAAATCATCCCTCACAAATACTCATCTTTCTGTCTTCTTTCTACAACGAGTCCTTCTGCCCAGATGCCGAGCCGCCTTTCCTCGACTGAATCACTGAAAGCCCACCTGTGTCACAAGTGTCTCCATAACCAAATGCAAACAGTCTGAAATTTTCCCCCCACCCTGCTGCATTCCAAACCCTCATGGCACTAGAATTGCCCCTCCCAAGCTCCTTTTGCCCCGTGGGGAGACAGCCACAGACGCCACGGTCTGCTGTGGGGACCAGGGCGGTGCTCAGTGTTGGGCATTCAGGGGCTCGTGTCCCTGTGGCTCTAGCTCTCACTGGGTGGTAAGTTTGGAAGTGAGCTCAGTCTCTGTGGAAGGGAGGCACACACAAAAGCTTCAGATGATCGCACACTGATCTCTCAGTGGTTTAGGATGTTTTGCCAAGTCCTGTTGAATTTGTTTAAGTTCTCAATCACAAAGCTATAAAGATCATAGCAGGTTTTCTGTAACTACTGGTAAAAGAATAAAACCAACCTGTCTTCAGCTGAGCTCATGGCCTCCCTCAGGCTGCCCTGAGTCTATCATCAGGACTTCAAACCCTCCCATACGTAGGCACGACGGCGGGCCCTTTTATACTCCTGACTAGAGTCGTAGATAAAATTCTGGTTCTGGATTAGAAACACCTAGGTTCAGGGGTTCCCTTTTCAGCAGCGTCACTTGGTGGCTGGACAAATCCCTTTACCTTCCTGCGCCTCAGTGTTTCTCAGCTGGCTGCACGCGACGGTCCAAGGCCCCTTTCACTTCTAACCTCCCACACGTCTTTACACCAGCCTCTAGGAAATCTACGATTCTGGCCTCTCAGTGTCCTAATGAGCACGATGGACTTTGCACCTCTTCTTAGACTCACTTCCTGCGTGAGCCACAGGGTCGCTGGCTGGCTGGGCTTCAAGAGTGTCAGTGAAGACCACAGAGCTGGCAGCAACTCTGGAAACCGAACACCCCGGCCTGTGATGCACCCTGCTCTAGCCAGGCCTTCTCCTTCCTCCTCACTGCGACTTCCCCTCTACGGCCATGACCATCAGCAGACTGGCGTTGCTGACAAGAGAAGGAAGTGTGGACTTCCGCCTCAAGCATTTGCAGCAGCTGTACATGCAGAGAAAGGACAGAAACAACAAGAAAAGCAATGTTGCAGAAAATAAAGCCATCGTCATTGTGCTGGGGACCTAAGGAGGCATACCTTTAGTAGCCTGGGAATTACTGCTGTCCTTGAAAGACATGAAGTAAGACAGGCTCAGCCTGGAGAGAGAAACCACAGCCCTGACTGCAGGCAGGCAGCAGGGGGCAGCAGCAAAAGTGGGAAAAGACCAAGGCTGCAGTACCTCAGAAGGGGCAGAGGCCTGAGGGAGGAGTGGAGAGGGGAGGAGCAGGGAGGAGTGGGGAGGAGCCAGTACTCCTCAGCTGCCAAGCAAGCAGCAGAAGTCCCCCTTTGCAGGAAAGGATGTGTGGCTTGGTTTGGGCCCCAAGGCACGGCCATGTCCACGAAGAACAGGGAGCCCCTGCTCCCCATACACCGAGTACTGGAGTACTGGCTCATCCTGCCTCATGGATATCCATGTCCTGACCTCCCACCTCACTTGGGACAGGCTGCAAGAGGATCACGCAATAAACGCGCTCTGTCTTTTAACTCCTAGGGCACCTCGAAAAAGACCAGCACACACTGTGGAAATACCAAGCACACAAGGACAGGGGACACCATGAGGCGGAGGCTCCCACCGAGCAGACAGATGGACTGATGCCTAAGGAGACGGGCAATGGGGCAAGGAGAGAGTCCGCACTAGAACGAGGGATAAAGAACACAAGAACCTAATGTATCGTTGTAAATAAATAAATAAAAAAAAAAAAAAACAAAAACGAAGAATTACTTGCATTCCTTGGAAATTAGCCACCTGTTTGCTAAAATAAAATATCTCAGTAGGTGGACTGAGTAACAGTATGGACAGGGCTGAAGGGCTTTGTGAAGATAAAGATTAACCTGCTGGTTTTGTGAAACACAGTGCAAATGGCGAAGGAGAGGGAAAGAATAAAAAAGCGTATATTCATTGCAGCATTGCTTATAGTATCAAAAATCAGAACAAAACCTAAATGCCTATAAATAAATTATCATAATAAAATACAGTAATTACCGATACAGAGAGCTCCCTCCACCCCAACATTTTGTTGATTAAAAAAAGAAAGCTGCAGAACGATGAAGGTATGAGGAAGATACACACCCCCATCCAACATTCCATTTTCTGAAGAGACACACCCATACGTAAGCGTGTGAACGCGCAGGTCTCTCCCACAGCGGGGACAGTGGGGCTGGAGCATTCTATCCATCAAATAATGCAAATATTCTTAGCACTTAAGATGAAAACAACCACAACATTCTGCCCCTACCAAGCAAAGCCTCAGGACCTTGTAAAGGAGCAGCAAGAGGTCCCCAGGAGGCTGCGGGTGACCCGGTCTGAGAGGTGCTCTAGGAACAAACGCTGTCCACAGCCAGGAAAGCGTGGGACCGCTGGCCTGAGACAGGCCTCTCGGACAACCTCCATGCACCCGACTGCACAAAGGCTGTCAGGTAGCCCACGATATTTACCCTTGCTTGCTGAACTTTATTTGTCTCGCTTTTCTCACGCTTATTTGAGCAAGGACAGCTTCCCTGGGAATTCTGCCTTACAATGCACGGCACCCACTTGAGGAATCAAAGGAATCGTGGGAAGGGCCAGCGGGCTGAGTGAAGTCCCATGGGCTTTCCGTGCCGGGAAATTAATGTCCCATCACTCAGATAATACAACATTACTGTCAGATCAAACACAAAGGTAATATTGACACTGGTTTAAGACGTAGATTTTTAACTCTGCTACAGTAGAGTTAAAAATAATCTTTTACTTAGCATGAATCAAAATACACCCTGATAGAAGAAATCACAAAAGTTCTATGCTACAAAAAAATAAATAAATAACCACAGAAATAAAAAGTTTGGGGGAAATGTTTCCAACAATTACAACTGATTTATAATAGGTAACATGGAGATGAATGTTGGCAGGAGGTATATTAATGCCCCACAAGGTACAACAAAGAGTGTGGTAAACAATTTGCAGAAAATTCCTTCAAAGCATTCTTCAGGTACTAACGTGTGTATAACAGACAAAAGAGCCGCTGTCAGACAAGAACAAGAAGACAGAGGGTTCCACACAAAAAGAAAGAAAAAGGGAACCAAATATACCAACTGAGAGGTCAGTTGGTATATTTGACTCTGGAAAAGTGTGTCGGAGGGGTTTAGGTTTACGTCAGAGGGTCGGGAAGAAAGTGGTGGCAGGCACAGAGCAAACTACGAAAACACAGAAATGAAACAAGGACTCACCCCAGGAAAAACACAGGAGGTGTAAGAAAGAAGATGTCATCATATTACACTCTCTGCTTTAGTAGCAAACTATAGCTACATAATCATAATAAACATCAAATAACTTCTTAACCTGAAATTATGGGATGATTAGGCTGGGACAGTGTGGGGAGGGCTGGCAGGGGACAGGTGGCACGTAGGACTGCCATGTCCTTAGTTGTCAGACTAGGGAATCAGCAGTGTCTGCCATTGACAGGCCCTGAAAATTAGCAAACAGGCCAACTATAAGGAAATAATGAGAAGAATTCTAGAGGAAATAACTAAAAAACTGAGAAGCTTGCTTTTGAGAAGCAGTACTAGTGGATGAGAAGAACGAAGGGAGGAACTTATTTCAAATTAAAATTAAATAGTAAGAGAAATTAACTCAGGTCACATCAAAACATTTCCATGTCAGCTCAACAGGCACTGCTATGGGTAATAAATTACCAGACCGCCCAAGACAGAATGAAGATTTACCAGTTGAGAAAAACCAATGGATGGGGAGAACCAGCAGATTACCTGCTGGACATTCAAATGCTTTTTACAGCTAGGCAGAGTACATGCAAGGAAACCAATATCTATATCGTGCATTTCCCCAAATCTCTGGCCTGGGCCCTCTCCCCTTGTATGTACACTCTCATTCCATTAACCACAGCATGCAGGTGTAGGCCCTCACTCACCTGGACACCAGCCCTCCTCCCCTGTAGACCTGCTGCCTGCCTGTGTGGTCTCTACTGGGTCAAGGCTAGAGGCCCACTGTGCACCTCACACCTGTGCTCCCACACCTGTGCTCCCTCCCCGAGCTCCAGGAGAGCAGTGATTGGTAGCACTTCACCACTTAGAGATTGGGTCCCAGTTTCAGAGCTATGTGCCTTTGGGCAGATGAGGAAAAAGCTCACAGGACCCCTCCTAAGTAATCAGGTCATCACCAACTTTCGTAATTGTCTTCGCTTTCTATACCGGCCACCATCGGCCCCTGGCCAACCTCCAGAAAGAAGCACATGGTTTCCAAGAAAGAAAAGAATCGAGAGAGTCACTTTTGACTCTATGTTACCTGCTGTAACATAAACCAAATATTCGTCCCTCTTTGGGTATCTTTAACTGTGACTAAATTTTATTGTATTTAAGATTCTAATTAAATCGTCTTCAAAAGACATAGGGCAAAACTTGCAGAATTGATTCTTAAAGGCAAAAAAAAAAAAACCACATTGATACATACTATTAATAATATTTTGTCAGATAAAATTACAAGCAAATAGAAAATTTCCTTGATAACACAATACCAAAATGAATGAACTTTCCTAAAACCCAATCAGACTTTTTTCAATCTCCCCCCAATCCCTCAGTAGAAAAACTTCTTTTTCCTAGTGTTCAAATCCAAACTGTTCAAATTCAAGGTAGAAGAGTAAGGTGGTAAGATGTAGATCAGGCAATTTGATTACAATCTCTCATTAGGACTCTGCCATTTGATTTTAATTGCTTTAGAAGAAAAAAAATGCTCAATGTGTAGACATTTAAAACAAATTCTTCCCCAAAGTCCTAAATTTCTATTTTTTTCCTCTATCCAGTTACAACCAAACCAAACTAAACCAAACCAGAAGTGGAGGAAACTGTTAAAGCCTGCAAAACAAGGGTAGTAGAGGTATTAGGGAGTAACTGGAAAAAAATCTATACAGTGAAAGTTGTGAAAGTAAAAATTAGCTCAGATTGTAAAAACTGCCCTGCCATTCCTTTGGCATAGATAACAGACAAAGATAATACTAGCTGCAAAGTTGACAGGAAACAGTATTTCTTTCTTCCTAGAACATACTGCAGCTGTAAAGGGTGATAATAAACCCTTCTGTGAGTAACTACTGCTCTCTTTCTCTGAAACCATAGACTGTCAGGAACTGTGCTGTTTGAAGTTTTATCACTGAAGGACGAAACATCCCACTCTCACTTGAAGGATCTATGAATATATTTTGATCGATATGATTGAAAATTGAGTGAAATCTTGCTATTTCTGACTCCCTGAAAAGGGGGGGACTACCCATCTGATTACTGGAAAGTGCGAGGTATTGAGCAATATAAATAAGCTTTGCTTTCAAAAGCAAACAATAGTCCCTCAGCCTCAGCTCTGAAAAGCAAGATTTTTTTTTTTTTAGGCAACTTCATTTAGTGACAAGACCTGCCCTAAGCTGACATACGGCTCTTTAAAGTCTTTATTGATGCCACTTAACGAGAACATTCATACTATTAAATGTGCAAGTGCAGAAATGTGAGTGTGTGGGATCACAGGATGCCGTCGTATTGGCCTGTGCGGACTGGCAAGTCACCGACGGTGTCAGTATGTATGCACACCTTTCTAAATTCTGAGAAACGGCTTTCTGAATTCTGAAATTTAGATTCTAAATTTAAATTTCAAATTCTGAAAAATCTTGAATTCCAACACACATCTTAGCATAAGGATTTTGGATAATGACTATGGATTTACAATGTGCTGCATAAGTGAAGTTCTACTAAGAAGTCTTCGGTTTAAAAAACAGATGAAACCTGCATTTGGAATATTAAATATGGGCTTAAAGAAGACCAAGGTGGGTCATTTCTAAAGTGCAAATCTAGCAATAAAATAATCTTTCCACCAATTTTATGTCTCGGGAAAGGTAAAGATCTAAGTATACACCCTATTTTTGTCCTAGCTTAAGATATTTAAAGCATTCTAGTTATTAAGACTATTATAAAATCCTATAAAAACAAACACCACATGTACTCTCTAATAAACCGGAAGTAACCAATGGGCACACATGTGCACAGAGGGAAGTAAAACTCAGTGGAAATCAAGCAGGGGGGAAGGGGGAGGAGGGAAAGGCGAAAACCTACCTCATTGGTACAATGAACACTATTCAAAGAACACTATTCAGGCCATGGGCACACTCATTGCCCTGGCTCAAGTACACAAAAGCCTATGTAACAAAAACATGTGTACCCTTTAGTATTCTGAAATTAAAAAAAAAACCCTGTGTGTCTAAGCACTTCAAATACAGGGGATAATACACATCAAATTTCTGTTTTAATGCAAGTTTTCTCTAAATACTTTAAAATAAAACTATGATTTAGATAGAACAAAAGGATTTGATAAAATAATTTCAACTAACAAGACATCTTACGTAAAACACCTAATACTTTACAAGAATTTAAACTTTTAATCTCTAATATAATTTCTAATCTCTTCTAATCTCTAAGATTCAAACTCTTAACTTCTCCAAAGATCGTCTTTCTAGCCCTTGAACATTCAAACAAAAGAATAGACTGCATTTTACAGTTTTTGGTGGGTTTAAGGTTTTGAAGCCATATTGCCAAAAAAACAAAACAAAACTTAGCTCAAAGGTACTCTGCATAAAACTTTCTTGCTCTCCAAGTCATTTCTTGACTAAGTACAATGAAAATGTATCAGAAAGTTTGATGTTGTTGAAAGGGGCGGCCTTGCAAAAACAACAGGAAAATCCCTAATCCTAGATTTCCCCAGTAACGGTCAAAGATCAATCAGTTCTCTCACTAAGAGGCACCCTGCGGTTCTGTTTTGCGACTTCTGAAGAGCTGAATGGACAGAAAAGAGATGTAAATCTCTCTCTTTCAAAATTGTTTTTTTAAGAATCTGCTTTTAAGGAGTTCTGAGTAAAGCGCTGGAGAAGGAGCTACGGCCTCAACTGTATCTCCAGGACAGAGTCGCATCTCCTGTGATAACCCCTTCTCCAAGGAAGGCAGGAAACCAAGTCTTGGACTGTGACATCCTTGCGGTTTTTGTTGTCTACCTGCTGCAGCTTTTGTTACCAACTGACGGCATCACTATTTTTCCTCTCTTCGTCCCCCTTAACACCAGCGGCCACTCGGCCTTGCTGCTGGCGCCCCTCCCTTTCTTTGGGATGCCACGCGTCTCCCTGCCCTCTCCCCTTCTCTCTCATTCTCTGTCCTTCCAAATGATAACATAAGTTTTACTTTACTTAATCTCTGCGTGAGAATCTTTCCCACCCGCGCCGTGAGCACCTACTAGGCTTTGCGCCCTGACCGTTGTTACGAACCCGCTTTCTTTCTGTAGTAAAGGCTATGCGTATACGCAGCCTTAGAAGACACGTGGACATTTCTACATCGAGTCACTTCGGTAAATACGGTGGCACTTTCCCGTGGATGCGTCTAAATGGCCGAAACGAGAATGTTCCGCTTCCAGGATCGAGTCTCTCGCTGTGCCGGATCCCAGCCCGGCGGCTCCCGCACTCGCCGCGCCGCTGGAGACCCGGGGCCGGGGCCGGAGTGCGCTCCACGCGGTCCGCGCCTTCACGCGCCCCTCCGCCCCGGCGCAGCAGCGGGAAGCCGGCGTCAGCGGCTTCGGGAGAGGAGCTGGCAGAACCCGCCTGTTGTTACTGGAACGGCTTCAGGACCTTTACCTGCAATCTCGAAAGTGCCTGCGGGTCCCCGCCCCGGTGTGCCTGGGCACGTGAGAACGGGCAGAGCAAGAACTCGGCTCGTCGGCGCCCCTCGGCCCCTTTCTCACCCAAGAAGTGCTTCGGGATCTCCGCGGGAGCGAGCGCGCGGCCACACCTACCTGCGCCAGGTGAGGCGAGGGCGGGCTGCGCGGGGCCGCCGGCTCCTCCTCGCTCGCGCCGCGGGTGTCCCCTCCGCCGCGGGCCCGTGGCGCTTCCTCATTTCGGGGCACTTCCTTACGCGCCGCGCGGGCGGCCCGCACTTCCTCCGCCGCGACCCAGCCCGAGCCGCGAGCTGGGCGGGCGCCGGCGGGAGCGCGGGGCTGGCGGGGGCGGGGAGCCGAAGCCGGGCGCGGGTGCCGACGACGCGAACCGCCGGGGCCGCCTCCTCGCCGCCAGCCCGACGGCTTCGGCCGCTGCCGGGCCCCAAGGCACCCGGGCCTTTCCTCACCTGTGCGTTGCCGCCGCTGCGGGGCGCAGCCCCCTCGCCGCGCCGGGAAGTTCCGCCGACTCGGGGGCCCGCGCCGTCCCGAGAGGAGGGGACCCCGGGTGAGCCCCGGACTGGCGGAAGGCCGGCGGCGCCCCTGCCCGTCCCCGGGGCTGTCTTCCGAGGGCTTTGAGTATACAGGGCCCCGCGTTGCGGGAGGAAGTGCGGGCCGCCAGCGTGGCGCCTTAAGGAAGTTCCCCGAAATGAGGAAGCGCCCCGGGCCCGGGGCGGAGGGGACACCCGCGGCGGGAGCGAGGAGGAGCCGGCGGCCCCGCCGTCCCTTCGACCCATGACTGGCTCTGGAGTCTACAACGGAATAATTTACGTGTAATCCTCCCCTACAGTCCTGAAAATTTAAAAACTCTCCTGAAACCCCTTTCCCGGACTCCCCTTTTCCCTGTCGGACATTCCTCTTTAAAATTGTCCTGCCAAATAGTGTTCGGACCTTCTTGGTAGCATTCGTTGGCAGTGCCTGTTTTAAAAAGCAAAAATGCAATAATCAAAATAAAAGGTATAATGTGTTAGGTTACAGTTGCTATGGAGAAAAATAAAGGGATACAAATGTTGGCACGCCAACGGAGGCCCCAGCCTTTCGCTTCCAATGCTATTGGACTTTCCTTCATTTTTACCATTAATTTTTTAACCTAAACGAAAGATATGTTTTATTGTAGTTATATTTGTTAACCATTGTACTTCATTTTGCTTGAATTAGGTAACAAAATAGCTCTTGTTCCCAAAGGGGAGGCTGCGAAGTGTCCATGGGAGGCTTTCAGCGTTGGGCCGGGCACGGTCCGGAATCACCTGGCTTTCGCTCCGACGCAGGCTCCTCGGGGTCTCAGGGTGTGGAGATGAGGGGGCTCTGCATCCATGGCCAAGCCCTCCTTAGACTGCTGTGGTCCTTCCCACCTGTGAGTCATCTTCCATGTTAACTCGCGTGTAGTGATCTTTTAAAAAAATGTTAAAATATCACACGAATACCTAAAAAAACAACTTTCTGAAAGTCAACACATTTTTCCCAGCCGTTCTTTGCCCATGCGCCTTTTCCTTTGCTGACTTTGCTTTGTGTCCTTTCTCTGAAATGAGTCTCAGCTGTAATTATGACCATGTACTGAGTCCTGGAAGCCCTTCTAGCGAATCCCTGCTCTTGGGGTGGTTTTGGGGACGCCTGACGGTCGCTTCTCAAAGTCTCCTGATCCCTGCCTGTAGATTCATTTTTTATTTCTTTAAAAAGAGTAAATACATTTGTTTTCTAGCTCCACTGTGTTATTAATTTCCAACATATGAAGTTCCCGTGTCTGTGTTGTCTAAGCCTTTCTACTCACTGGCTCTAACTCATGGTGTCCTTTCCTTGCATACTTGGTTATTGCCTTAGTCTGTTTGTGTTGGCAGAAAAATATACCTGAGGCTGGGTCGTTCCTAAAGAAAAGAGGTTCGTCTGGCTCACTGTTCTGCAGGCTGTACCAGACGCGCGGCACCAGCATCTGCTTCTGGGGCGCTGTGTGCAGAAAGCACATGGGGCGGAGGAACCAAAAGAGGGGGAGGGAGGTGTCAACTCTTTTTCAACAACCCTTGAGGGAACTAACAGTAAGAACTCACTTCCCCGCCCGAAACCCCAACACTTCCCACCAGGCCCCACCTCCGACAAAGAGGATCAAATTTCAACATGAGCCTCGGTGGGGCCAAACCATTTCCAAACCATAGCGGTTACATTTGACCATGAGCCCTTCATTGTCCTTGGAAACTTATTTGTGAGGAAGAAGATACTTGAAGAGAATTAGCCTTTGCATCTGTCAGATAGCTAGAGTGGAACTAGTCTTTGAGCACTTTAAGGTAAATCTTCACTTATGTTTTTGTGGACAACGTAGGTGGTATGAATTGCAGCATAAAGTTATTATGATTATAGTTTCTCAGGGACCTTTTCTTCTTTTTCTACTCTACTTCCTTTCACATTTTTCTTGGAGGCTGTGTTTCCAGTATCCACGTCTTTCTCTCTCAGTTCACTCCGTCATTCTGGCGAAACACGCTCCGCCTCCCCCCCTGAAAAATGGAAGTAGGTATTTTTAAGAGCATCCATATCCAAAATAGTGCTGCCCTTAAGTTCGATTGATGGTTTAAATTGTGCAGTATTCTATTTTGGAAATTATTTTTCTTCACAATTTTCAAGTCACTATCTTTTGTCTTCTTGTTCCAAGTGTTGCTGTGGATAAATCCAAAGCATCCTGATTCTTTTTACTGATTTTTTTTGTAATCTGTTATTTTCACTTTGAAGGTTGTAGGATCTTCTGTTTGTCCCTGGTGTTTTCAAATTGATGATATATGATGCTAATATGGCAATTTGTGGATCAAATTGTTCTTTATTACAAATACAAGGCAAACTTATTGTAAATAAAATTTACTTTTTTATTAAAAAAGTAAATAAAAATTTCTTTTTTATTACAAATCTGGAAACATTTTTATTTATAAAAATGTTCTTAAATTGTTTTGTTAATGATTTCTTTCTCTTCATTTTTCTCTGTTCTACCTTTCTTGAACTGTTATATTTGGATGTTGGGCCTTTGTCTTTGTGGTATATTCTTATGTGCTTTTTTTTTTCATTTTCTTATTTAAGTGGATTTAGGGGATTCGAATTGTTTTTTGTTACGTGGATGAATTGCATAGTGGAGATGTCTAGGCTTTTGATTTACCCATCACCTGAATAGTGTACATTGAACCCAAAAGTAATTTTTCATCGCACATCCCACTCCCACCCTCCGGCTCTGAGCCCCAGTACTTTGCTTACAATAATTCCATCCAATTCCATCCAAGTTGCTGCAAAAGACATTATTTCATTCTTTTTAGTGGCTGATTAGTATTAGATAGCAGTGGTTCCCAATCTTTTTGGCAGCAGGGACGGGTTTCCTGGAAGACAATTTTCCCACAGGTAGGGGAGGAGGGCACTCAGGTGGTCATGCAAACAATGGGGAGCAGCTGTAAATACAGATGGGCTTGGCCTGCTTGCCACTGCTCACCTCCTGCTGCGGCCCCTAACTGGCCAGGACCAGTCCAGGTCTGTGGCCCCTGGGTTGGAGACCACATTTTCTTTATCCACTCATCAGTTGGTGGGTACTTAGGTAGGTTCCATAGCTTTGCAAAGTCTTCTAAAGTCATTCTGCTTTAAAACATCCTCACAAACATTTCCTTGAACTTAAAACCATAGAATACATCTCACCAGTAAAATTTTCTGGTGAAAATTTTGTGAATTTTCACAAATTGTGAATTGTGCTGTGATAAACATATGAGTGCAGATGTCTTTTTTTTTTTATAAAGTGACTTCTTTTCCTTTGGAAAGATCCCCAGTAGTCGGATTGCTGGATGGAATGGAAGATCTACTTTTAGTTCTTTGAGAAATCTCCATACTTTTTTCCAAAGAGGTTGTTGTACTAATTTACATTACCACCTATAGTGTATAAGTGTTTCCTTTTCACTACATCCCTGCCAAAATCTGTTTGTTTGTTTTTTTTATTTTTTAATAATAGCCATTCTGACAGGGATAAGCAGGGTATCTCACTGTGGTTTTTTTTTGAAATAGAGTCTCACTCTGTTGCCCGGGCTAGAGTGAGTGCTGTGGCGTCAGCCTAGCTCACAGCAACCTCAAACTCCTGGGCTCAAGCGATCCTCCTGCCTCAGCCTCCGGAGTAGCTGGGACTACAGGCATGCGCCACCATGCCTGGCTAATTTTTTTTCCATATAGATTTTTAGTTGTCCAATTAATTTCTTTCTATTTTTAGTAGAGACGGGGGTCTCTCTCTTGCTCAGGCTGGTCTTGACCTCCTGAGCTCAAACAATCCACCCACCTCAGCCTCCCAGAGTGCTGGGATTACAGGCGTGAGCCCCCGTGCCTGGCCTCTCACTGTGTTTTTAATTGGTATTTCCCTGGTGATTAGTGATGTTGAGCATTTTTTCGATTGTTTTTTAGCCTTTTGTCTATCTTCTTTGAAAAATGTCAGTTCATATCTTTTGCCCACTTTTAATGGTTTTTTTTTTTTCTTGCTGATTCGAGTTCCTTGTAGATTCTGTATATTAGTCTTTTGTCGAATGTATAGTTTGTGAATATTCTTTCCCATTCTGTAGGCTGTTTACTCTGTTGATTATTTCTTTTGCTGTGTGGAAACTTTTTAGTTTAATTCAGTCCCATTTATTTATTTTTCTTTTTGTTGTATTTGCTTTTGGGGTCTTTGTCATAGATTCTTTGCGTAGGCCAATGTCTAGAAGAGTTTTTCTTAAGTTTTCTTCTAGAATTTTTATGGTGTCAGGTCTTACTTACATTTAAGTCTCTAATCCATCTTGAGTTAATTTTTTTGTGTGTGTGATGAGAGATAGGGGTCCTGTTTCATTCTTCTGCATAAGGCTATGCAATTCTTCCAGCCTGATTTATTGAATAGGGGGTCCTTTCCCTTGTGTATGCTTTTGTCTGCTTTGTTGAAGATCAGTTGGTTGCAGGTGTATGGCTTTATTTCTGGATTCTCTATCCTGTTCCATTGATCTATGTGTCTGTGTTTATACCAGTACAATACTGTTTTGGTTACTACAGCCTTGTAGTATAATTTGAAGTCAGGTAATGTGATGCCTCCAGGTTTGTTCTTTTTGCTTAGGATTGCTCTGGCTATTCAGGCTCTTTTTTGATTCCATATGAAATTTAGGATTGTTTTTTCTAAGTATGTGAAAAATGACATTGGCATTTTGATGGGAATTGCATTGAATCTGTAAATTTCTATACTTTGAAAACTATAGACATTTTAATAATATTGGTTCTTCCAATCCATGAGCATGGGATGTTTTTTCCATTTGTTTGTGTTATAAGTGATTTCTTTCATCAGTGTTTTGTAGTTCTCCTTGTAGTGATCTTTCACTTCCTTGGTTAAGTATGTTCCTAGATAATTTATTTTTTTGCAGCTATCATAAATGGGATTGAATTCCTGATTTGATTCTCAGCGTGGCTATTTTAGTGTATAGAAATGACTGATACGTATACATTAATTTTGTAATTTAATACTTTACTAAATTTATTTATCAATTCTAGGAGTCTTTTGAAAGACTTTTTAGGATTTTCCAGATATAAGATCATATCATTGGCAAACAGGGATAGTTTGACCTCCTCTTTCCTGATTTGGATACCCTTTATTTCTTTTTCTTGCCTGATTGCTCTGGCTAGGGCTTCCAGTAGTATATTGAATAGAAGTGGTGGCAGTGGGCATCTTTGTCTTGTTTCAGTTTGTAGGAGAATGCTCTCAACTTTTCCCCATTCAGTATGATGTTGGCTGTGGGTCTGCCATATATGGCTTTTATGATTTTGAAGTATATTCCTTTTATACCTAGTTTGTTTAAGGTTTTTATCATGAAGAGGTGCTGGATTTTATCAAATGCTTTTTTTGCATCTATTGACATGAGCATATGGTTTTTGTTTTTAATTCTGTTTATGTGGTGAATCACATTTATTGAATGGCCAAAATTCAGAACACTGAGCACACCAAATACTAGTGAGAATGTGGAGCAACAGGAACTCTCATTCATTGCAAAATAGTGCAGCCATTTTGGAAGACACTTTGGCAGTTTCTTACAAATTAGACATACATTTACCATATGATCTGTCAGTTGTGCCTCTTGATATCTACCCAAAAGAGTTGAAAATTTATGTCCACACAAAAACCTTCTCATGAATATTTATTTACCAAGTTTTATTTATCAAGTTTATTACCAAAACTTGGAAGCCACTGAGATGTTTTTCAGCAAGTGAATGAATACATAAACTGTGGTATGTCCGTATAATGGAATATTATTTAGTGCTAAAATGAAACACACTATCAAGTCTTGAAAAGACGTGGAGGAAACACATGCATATTGCTAAGTAAAATAAGCCATCTGAAAAGGCTACTTGTTGCCAACTATATGACATTCTGGAAGAGGCAAAACCATGGAGACAGTGAAAAGATCAGTAGTTCCCAAGGGTTGGTGGGAAGGGAGGGATGAATAGGCAGAACACAGAGGATATTTATGGCAGTAAAAATACTCTGTATGATACTGAAATGGTGGATATATGTCACTGTAAATTTGTCAAAGCCCCTAAAACCTCAATGTAAAATATGGGCTTTGGGCAATTATGCTGTGTCAATACAGGCTCATCAAGTATAACAAATGTCCCACTCTGATGGGGGATGTTGGTAATGGTGGGGGGGCTGTGCATGTATGGGGGAAGGGAGCATAGAGGAAATCTCTGTACCTGCCTCTAATTTTATTGTGAACCTAAAACTGCTCTTAAAAAAAATGAAGTTTTTAATTAAAAAGAGCCATTGTTTTGGTAACAATGGCAAATACTTATAATAGGAGATGCCTTAAATTAATAGAAGTAGAAAGGAAATAGAAACATCCTGCATTCTAGATATAACCATCATTAATCTTAGATGACCATTACAGAATTCTCTCTATATATACATGGCAACAGAGATCAGAAAAATGGCAACATTTTAAATATAATACTTTTATTACACATTTATATCCATATAAAATATGACATTTAATTCTATTTAAATTTAACAGAATAAAAAGTTTTAAAGTGGAATATAAAGAATTACTGATTTTATAGAAAATGATTCTTTGCTATAAATGCATCATTTCTGGAGTCATTTTACTATGATAAAAAAAAGACAAGTGGAAATAATCAGCAGTTTTAGTCATTTCTTTTAAACGAGTTGTAATTCCAGACAGTACCAGTTAACCCTGTTATGAAACATGAGCCAGTTACCTCTCTCACTCCACTTTCCCACAGGTGACCTCTCCAATTTTGTTAGTTATATGAGTTTTATGTCGTCAAACCTAAACATTTTGCATTTTTTGTGACCCCATAACTCCTCTGTTGTTTCTTCTTAGTTCTGCATTTGAAAGGATTCCATGTCCACCTCCAGACCTTTTACCACCACATTTCATTCCTAATTTCTTAACTGGTTGGCTGGATGAAGTCTCTCAACAAGGGATACCACACTCTGAATCTATCAGCTCTCTCCAGGTTCAGGCTTATTCTGTAACCATTGGGAATGACACCAAAGTGGGCACATTGTTCCTCCGTCCTGTCCCCTTTGCCCAAGACTTGGCAGATTTAACTCCCTTGTCTTTTGGCATTGAATGTTGCTTTCAAGAAATCCGAGAACAGCCAGTTCCCCGCTGCCTCCAATTTTAGGTGATTTTCTATTACTTCTTGGTACCTGAAAGATGCTTTCTTTAACTTTGAAATGAGGAAACTTGGCAAGGATTATATATTGATATAGATCGACCAGCATCTTTTATTTTTTTAAATGCAATGTGCTCTCTAATTGAAAGCTTTAGTCCTTCATTTGAAGAAATTTTTCTTGTATTTTCCATCTGTTAGGCTCTTCTCTTCAAGGATATTAAATATCTTTTTGTTTGTCTGTATCTATTATCTCTTGTCTAATTGCTGTAATCTCTTTTTTGGCCTTCCTTGTTCACAGTGCTCCATCCTTTCTTCCTTCCCTCTTTCCTTCCTTCTTTCTTTCCTTCCTTCCTTCTCAGTAATTAAATGTTCGGCTGGGTCTGCTTTGTTCCTTGTTAGTTCTAATTTATCTGTGGGTAGATTTATTAGTTCTCAAATTATTTCCGTAGCTCTGGTTCTCTCCATCTCTCTCTTTTTAGTTATTTTCCCTTGTTTCTTCAATTGGTTCTTGAGATGTGGTTTTAATTTTCTGAATTGAATTCATGCTCTCATCCAATCGTTTTGCAGCCTGCGCACTCACAGCACCTCTCAGACTGTATTTCTAGCTCTCGCGTGCTGCTTTCTTGTGAGGTTCACATAGCTGCCGGTTCGCCGATTTCACCTCGTGCACGCGTGGCCGCTCTCCCTTTGCTCCGCTCCGCTGCAGGTGGCAGATCCTCTCCTTTCCCCCTCTCCGGGTTACCATTCGAGGGCTTAATATTCCCTATAAGCCTGGTTTTCTATGGCCTTTGAGTGCGCGGAGGGAGCGGGGTTGGCTGGAGCTGTGTTGCGTGCACTGCGCTCCTCCCCGCATGAAACTGTGGGGAAGACGAGGCTTCACTCCCCACTGGGGCCGGAGCGGGCAGAGCTCGCCTCGCTCCGCTGGGGGGCACCCGCGAGCGTCCCCTCATTCCTCCAATTAGCGTGGGTCCCGGGCGTGTCCCACTCTGACAGTCATGCCAGGTTGCTGAGATCCTCATCTCCACAGCAGCCGTTTCCACTAACCCGCAGCCCAAAATGGAAAAACTAAGGATAAGTAATGACACCTTTTTCTTCTCTCAAGATTGGAGTGAGAATTGTCAGGATTTTGTAGACTCACGAGATGCGGTTTTTGGGAGGTGGGAGTAAGACCTCACTTTTACACTCTCAAACTTCTGTTTTTTATATGAGCCAGCACTTTTCGAAGTGCATCTCTGTAAGTGGTTCTCCTTTTCTTGTTTGGTTACCATTGGTAACTTTTAAAGTTTTGTTTATTCCCTCCTTCCCTTTTTTCTTGGGAGAGGGGCATGAGGAAAGGGAGGGTTCTTTTTTTTCCCACTAGATAATAGAACTTTGAGATTCTATAAATACCGCACCTCTTTTATCCAGAATTTAGTGCCACATTTTTTTTTTACTATAGAATATGTACATTTTAATATTTAAATGCAAGGTCCTCATTTTTTATCTCTTTCAAATTTAAAAAAATAGAACGTATACATGATATATCTGTTAACATGCTTTGGGTTGCAAGTAATAGAATACCTAACTCTAACTGTTGAAATGATAAAATTTTATTGTTACACAAAGGAGAAAACTTCCCAGTTAGGACAGTGTCAGATAGATGTACCTTTATACAAATTACATCGAGATAAAATTCCCCATTTGAACACACAGGTGTACTTTTTTTTTTTTTTTGAGACAGAGTCTTACTCTGTTACTCTGTTGCTCTGGGTAGATTACAGGGATGTCATCGTAGCTCACAGCAACCTCAAACTCCTGGCCTCAAGCCATCCTCCTGCCTCAGCCTCCCGAGTAGCTGGTACTACAGGCATGCGCCATGATGCCTGGCTAAGTTTTCTATTTTAATAGAGATGGGGTCTCACTCTTGCTTAGGCTGGTCTCAAACTCCTGAGTCAAGCGATCCTCCTCCTGCCTCAGCCTCCCAGAGTGCTGGGATTACAGGTGTGAGCCACTTTGCCCAGCCCGCACAGGTGTACTTTTTAAAAAAATGTAACAACTCAACTCTGTCGTGTCTTATTAAAGGCAGTTCATTTTGACAGACCAGTGTCACAGAGGTGGGTACCTTATCTCAGTGGTTCTCACCACCTCATCACATCCATCCAGCTGCCAAAATGCCACAGAATGCAGCCAGAGTAACAGCCTGCTTTGCTGGTACTCCCTGGCCATTTCAACCAGAGGCAAAAGTGACTTTTCATCTACAACTGATGAGCTTCCTTCCTTTTTTTTTTTTTTTGCCAGTGATGTGTCGAGCAAACAAAACAGAAAAATTGCTAAGGACCAAGAATAGTGTTTGAAGTGTGGCCCTTTGTGTTAAATCCAGCAGTGAGCACACAGGCTGGGGCTGGGAAGCGTGGGACGCAGTCCCCACTGCTCTTCTCCTGCACGTGCAGCTCTGGGCAAGTCAAGTCTCCTCTGTGTACCTGACTTCTTATTTTCAGTGAAAATTCAAGTCAGCAAACAATTATTGAGGGTCTTTTATTTGCCAGACATGATCCTAACCACTGGAGATTCAAAAGGATGGAAAACCTATGCTCAAAAATAACTCCTTCTTTTCACCTATGTCCACAGGACTGTTCATTTGCTTAATAGGTTACTCTTTAAAATATAATTAATTGGAAGGTAGTTCAGCTGTTATTTTTATCTAAGTGAAAATCACTTTAATCAGACGTCTTTTCTTATACCAAAATCTTTTATGTTTTTTATTTTATTTTTT
>NW_012149986.1:2574733-2577389 GCF_000956105.1 Propithecus coquereli | reverse complement strand
ATAAACATTCAAGTGCAGGTGTCTTTTTTATAGAATGTCTTTTGTTCTTTTGGGTAGATGCCCAGTAATGGGACTGCTGGATCGAATGGTAGATGTACTTGTAGCTCTTTGAGGTATCTCCATATTACTTTCCACAGAGGTTGTACTAGTTTGCAGTCCCACCAGCAGTGTATGAGTGTTCCTATCTCTCTGCATCCACGCCAACATTAGTTGTTTCGGGACTTCTTGATAAAAGCCGTTCTCACTGGAGTTAAATGATAATCTCATTGAGATTTTGATTTGTGTTTCTCTGATGATTAAAGATGTTGAGCAGTTTTGCATGTTTCTTGGCCATTAGTCTGTCTTCTTTTGAAAATATATATTTTTCTTTATACAAATACTACAGAGTTTTGATTACTGTAACTTTGTCCTTAAACTTTGTTCTTTTTCAAGATTGTTTTGGCTGTTTGGTTACTTTGCATTTTCATGTAAATTTTAGGATCAGCTTGTCCACTCATGAAAAAACAAAAGCTGAGATTTTGACAGGGCATGGATTGACTCTCTAGACCAACCTGGGAATATTACCATCTTAACAATGTTAAATATTCTCATCTGTGAGAATATTTTTGGATCCTTTTTAGTTTATTTTTTAAAGCATGGTTTCCTTTACATCCTTCAACATAATTATGGTAACTCCTTTGAAGTCTACTAACTCCACCATCTGGGTCCTTAGAAAGGCAGTTTCTATTGCCTGCTTTCTTCCCCTTGAGTATGTTCCTGATTCTATGCATGTCTCATGTTTTGTTGTTGAAAACTGGACATTTTAGATAATACATTGTAGCAAGTCTGATACTGGTCTGCTCCTTAGGGCTTTTTGCTTGTGCATGTGTTTAGCATCTCGGCTGGACTCTCTCACTGAAGTCCATTTCCCTGGCAGTGTGCAGCCTGTGATGTTGCTCTTCCCAGGGCACGGTCATCGATGTGGGAACGGTCTTCTCTTTCTCTGACCTCCCTGCTGAGCTTCTGTCTGGTTTGCTGTTGGTGTCATACCAGATTTTAGTGGTTCTAATGGCCTGCTGATTGCTCTGTTGTTTTCAGCAACCCCTATACCCTGTGGTCTAAATTGCTTCATAGTCTGATCCCATTAAGGTCAGCCCTCTTTGCAGAGGCAGCTGTTGCCAGTCTTTGAGGCTTACTTCCCTCACCCTCCCAAGAGGACTTGTTGCTGACTCTTTTTCTGTTTTGTTTTATTTTATTTTTTCCTGTTAATCTTCTAGCGGGTCTACATTTTGCCTGTTACTTGTGGTGTCATTGAGCTACCAGCCTTACTTCAGTTGCTTACTCTGGGATCTTCACGGTTTTCAACACTTAGGTGTGCACTTCCATATGCTCTGACATAAAGTCAGCCCCTTAGGGACACAGTTGGGGAGCTCTGTTCTTGAAACCTGTTTCTCCATTAGGAAGAAACTCTGTGCCCCTGCCCTGGAGAAGGGGGTGGGTGATAGGACAGCCTTGCTAACAAGAAAAAGTTATTGACCCAAATCTCTCAGTAAGGGCTAAGATCAATCATACGAGCTCTCGCTAACAGGCACCCTGTAGTGGTTCTGTTTTCACAGCATCTGAAAAGAGCTGAGCAGACAGAAAGGAAATGTAAATCTTTCTCCATAGATTAAAGCTATTTTTGAGGGTTTGCTTTTACAGCCTGGGAGAGCTCCTGAGGGGACAGCAGGGGTGTGAGCTCCAGGCCTCAGTTCCTGCCAAAACCGTATCTCAAGGGCAAGATCACCTGGCAAGGTCTTTGACAGCCCATAGCCGCTTCTGTTACCAGCCCACCATTAAGAAAAAGCAAGGAATGGAGGTAGCGGTTTCACAGCTGTACCCTGTTAATTTGGCTACAGCTGTAAATCTTCTTCATCCCTTTACAATCCTTAAATAAAAAGCCCTAGTAGCTGGTTCTCTATGCCCAGCACTCACTCCGTCTTTTGCTTCTGTGCTGGCCCTATTTCCGTCCTGAAAAAGTAAAATAAACGTTTCCTTATTTCTATCCTAACGTTTGAGTGAGAAATTTTTCTCCACCCGTGGCATGAGCACCTAGTGAGCTTTCTTCCCACTCTTAGAGTGGGGACGGTGGCCTGCCTCTCCTGGGGAGGATGGCTTGCTGACTCCATGAGGAGGGCGATGGGTGGAGATGGTGGCCCGCGTCTTGTAGGGATGGAACCTCTGCCCTATGAGGAAGCTGGGAAAGTGGCAATCAGGGGCCATGGGGCCCTACAATGGGGGCTTGGTGGTGGGAGGGAGCCCAGTTCTCTTAGTGCGCTTGCCATGGATCGGGGCTTGGGGGTGAGAGAGGCTGGTGGCTGCTCCTGCAAGGGTGGGACCGGAGCTCCAGGCTGGGAGCTGGGGAGAGGTGCCCATCTCCTTGGCCTCGTCCACCAGAGTAGAGCTTCTATCGTGCTGAGCCATGGAGTGGTGGCCCAAATGACACAGGCCGTCATGTTCTTACTGAGATCTCATAGTGTTTCTTGAATAAATACTTTTCTATTTGCTGTGGTGTTTTTAGGACAATTTCCAGAGATTTTAAATTTTTACTTTTTATAATTTTTTGCCAGTTTAAATAATTATTTCACTAGAAAGAGAGCTTCCACCCAACTCCTCACTCTTCCATTCCAGAAATTTG
>NW_012149986.1:2572922-2574683 GCF_000956105.1 Propithecus coquereli | reverse complement strand
GACGTCTTTTCTTATACCAAAATCTTTTATGTTTTTTATTTTATTTTTTAAAGTTCATTTATTTTAACGGTTTTTTTTGGATAAAATTCACATGTTATACAATTTACCTGTTTAACATATACAATTCAATTGCTTTCAGTATAATAACAGAGTTGTACAACCATCACCACAATCAACATTAGAATGTTTTAAACCACAAAAAGAAACCCCATACCCGCTGTTAGTCACTTCCCATTCTTCCCACCCCACACAATCCTTTCCTCCTCCCCGCCCAAAGCCCTAGGAAAAACACCTGCCTACTTTCTATCCTTAGAGACATGTCTATTCTGGACATTACATATAAATTGAATCGTATAATATGTGTTATTTGTGATTGGCTTCTTTCATGAATGTTTTCATTTATGTTATAGCATAAATCAGTATTTTATTCCTTTTTATTGCCAAATAACACTGCATTGTGCAATGCCAAATTTTATCTATCCACTCGTCAATTCCTACTCTTTGGCTGTAATAAATAATCCCGCCATGAAGATTCTATATAAATTTTTGTATGGATGTACGTTTTCCTTTTTTCTTGGATATATAACTGAGACTGGAATTGCTGGGTCATACGGTAACTCTGTGTTGGTCATTTTGAGGAACTCATGACTATTTTCCTAAGTGGCTTCAGTATTTTTAGATTTCTACCAGCAAAACAGGAGGGTCCAACTCTTCCACAACTTCACGAACTCTTGTCACTGTCTTTTTTTGTTGTTGTTTTTGAGACAGAGTCTCACTTTGTCACCCGGGATAGAGTGCCGTGGCATCAGCCTTGTTCACAGCAACCTCAAACTCCTGAGCTGAAGTGACCCTCCTGCCTCAGCCTCCCAAGTAGGTGGGACTACAGACGCACCACCATGCCCGGCTAATTTTTTCTATTTTTAGTAGAGATGGAGTCTTGCTCTTTCTGAGGCTGGTCTCGAACTCCTGAGCTCAAGGAATCCTGCCGCTTTGGCCTCCCAGAGTGCTAGGATTACAGGGGTGAGCCACCATGCCTGGCCACTGTCTGTCATTTCGATTATGGCCATTCTAGTGAGCTCGCAGTGTTATTTCGTGATTTTCATTTACATTTCCTTTATGACTAATAATGAGAATCTTCTCATGTGCTTATTTGTCATTTGTATATCTTTAGAGAAATGTCCATTCAGATCCTTTGCCCACTTTTCAATTACGTCATTTATCTTTTTATTATTGAGTTGTCAGAGTTCTTCACATGTTTTGGATTCAAGTCCCTTATCAGACATAGAATTTACAAGTATTTTCTCCTGTGCTGAAAGCTGTCTTTTCACTTTCTTGATGGAATCATTTGAAGAGCAAAAGTTTTTAATTTTGATGAAGTTCAATTTATCTATTTTTTTTCTTTTGTTGCTTATGCTTTTAGTGGTATATCTAACAGACCACTGCCTAACTCAAGATCATGAAGATTTACTCCTATGATCTCCTCTAGGAGTTTTATAGTTTTAACTCTTACATTTATGCCTAACATCCATTTTGAGTTAATTTTTGTGTGCAGTGTGAGGCAGATGCACACTTTGCCTGCTGCTATCCACTTGTGTGAGCACAATAGTAGTGGAAACTATTCTGTCCACAATTAATTACCTGACACCCTTGTTGAAAATCCGAGTAATCACCCTGGTTGGAATCCACATAAAGGTTTATTTCTGGACTCTCAATTCTATTTCATCCATGTATATATCTTTTTTTTTTAGCTTTTATGACATT
>NW_012149986.1:2520439-2569622 GCF_000956105.1 Propithecus coquereli | reverse complement strand
GGTGGGGAAAGCAGTGTGTGCCTCTCTGGGGCAGGCAGGACAAGGCAGAGGGAATGCGGGTGGAGCACCTTGGCTGGACAGATCCCACGGACCCAAGAGACCTGGGCCAAGAATGCAGCCCACCTACCGCAAGGTCTCCGTGAGCTGAAGTATTAGTAGCAGCCTGCTCATGCCTGGCCCAAGCAAACAGTCTTCGTGCCTCCTTGGCACATATGCTGAAGATTATAAACGCCTATCCCAGAAAGTAGAAAATTAAATTTATAAAATTGACACTCCGTGACAAATAAATAATATGTTTCTTTCAGTTCAGTGGTACTCAAATGGATTTTGCTTAAGGTCAAATGTGGCCCTAGGGGATGATCCACGGGAAAAGTTAACTGAAATATGGTCTAACTTGACGAACAATATAACATTACTCTAGGAGAGCCTTCTAATATAAAGTAGTAAGTATGTTGGTGTTAAATCCTATTAAGCATTACCACCCTGGTAATCATAATCTATTTTAAGTGTGCCCAGAAAGACTTTGCCTTGAAACAAGGAACAGAGATTATATTTTCTGTCTCAAATATGTTTCAGTATGATGGGCATTTCCTGTTTGTCCATACATCTGTTTCACTGAAGAGTGTTTGAAAGAGTTCGCTGATTTGAATTTCCAGGTTTGATCTGAAGTTAGGCCCTGGTGTGCCATCGGTACGGGTCCCCTTAGAAAGTCACCTTTTCCCTGGGACCAGTTGCTCCATCTGTGGTGGCAGAGGGGCATCCAGAGATTTTGTTCCTAGGGTCTGTCTCTAGGGTGTAGGCGGTCCTGGCACCTCTGTTCCATGTTTGGAGAGCTGCAATTTTGTAAAGTTCTTTCTCATATTTTACTACACAACGCATTTCTCATTTGGTGCTAAGGCTGCTTCTGAAGCTAAAACTTAACCCTCTATTGTCACACAGTTTAGGCATTTGGAGACCACTGTCACCAGCATAGCAGAGTGGCCAAGAGCATCAACTCTGGAGCCAGACTGGGTTCAGCTCCCAGCTCTATGCCCTGCCAGCTGTGTGACCTTGGGCAAGTTTCTGAATCTCTCTGGGCCTCGGTTTCCTGATGTGTAGTGGAATCTCCCTCTTGGATCTGGGCTGGCCTATGACGGCTGTAACCAAGACACTGTGGCAGAAGTGATGGCATTTCTGTTCCAGGCCTTACCTCTTAGAGGGCTGGCAGCTTACGTCTTGGTCTCTTGGGGCCCTGAACTCCCATGTAAGACCTCAAAGACTCTGCTGGAGAGACCACAGGGTGAGGGGCAGGGTGGGGCAGGGGTGCCAGGCTAAGCCTTGCCAAGACCAGGTGTGTGAACAGTCCAGAGGCCAGCAGAATGCCACAGAGCAAGCCCAGTTCGTGCCGTGCAGAGCAGACGAATCACCCAGCCAAGTCCTGTCTGAACTTCTGGGCCACAAAATGGTGAGATATTTTTAAGTGTTTGTTATTTCAAGGCACTAGGTTTTGGGGTAATGTGTTACATAGTTACCCAGTAATAGACAACCAGAACAGGCAGTGATGTGGGGGTATCCCTAGGGCCAGCTGCATAATCTGAAGTGCCCAGCACAAAATTTGCAAAAATGTGGGCCCTTGTTCAAAAAGCAAGATAAAATGGTCACTAGAGGTATTAAATATTATTTTTTCTCTTCTGTTGTCTCTTTCAACTTGTCATGGTATTTTTTATTTGCTACTTCAAGTCACTCTAAGTAAAGAAAAATTAAAATTATAAATTATTAGCATGGATTTTACCATTCATCTTTATACAGAATTGGCTGTGCCAGTTTTAAATGTAAATATAAGAACCTTTCACTTGCATGCAGAATCACCAAAATCATGCAGTTTGTATCTTGCAGCTCGGATGTGCATATGTATTTTATTCTTACCAGAACAGCGAAAACGCTGCACAAAACTAGCTCAACGTTGCCACTTCCCTTCCTGATACACACACGCTCCGCCGGCGGGCTCTGGCTTGGGCCGGCTGCTGAGTACGGAAGCACTGAAGGAAAGGTGTGTGCTGCGCTACCTTTCCCTTGCCTTCCGTGTCGTTAGTTTCGGAGCAAGCGCTCTGCTCGTGTAGGGAGCAGCACAGGTGACAGAGAACGTGCCGGGCCGCCTCAGGGCATCTTCCTCAGGGCCGCTGCCTTCCTTCTGCATCTGTACCGACGTCTGGTTCCAACAGCGACTGTGGCCTCCTGCCCCTGTCCACGCTCCCCGCGTCCCGTCCTAGACGTCAACCGCCTCCCTTGTCTTCGCGCCTTGCCGGGCCGCACGCGCGGTCCACGGAGGTGGCGCCCGGGCATGGCGAGCGGAACCGGCCGCTGAGCCCAGCACAGCGCGGGACGCGCCACGGCACCGGCCTCCCTCGCTCCCGCCCGTGGTCCTTCGTCCCGTTGAACTCCGCCTACCGAACACAAGTTCAAACAGCATTGAATCAACCCGGCAGTCAGGGCACCGCATGCCCTTGCCCGTGACTGGGCAAATGGTGGGCACGTGACTCGGGGGCCCCTAGATGCTTCTTTGAGATTCGATGTGGGAATCATGGGGAAGGGAGGCCTCTCTTGCTGCTGGGTCGTGTGCTGTCGGGGCACAGCCCCCGGCTTGCGGAGGCACATTTCTTGCCTCACAGAGAAAATCTTGTTGAGGCAGGAGGGAGGGAGGCCAGCAAATAAGGGGACACGGAGAAGAAGGCAGCGGGGGACGGAGCGAGGGCGCAAACCCCTGGCGTCGCTCAACCTGGGCCTTCCTGGCCGGATCCAACTCGTCTCCACCGTGGTGTCCCAGTGGGGAGACCAACACGCCCCTTCTCTGTCTCTCTGGCTCGCTCTTCTTTCTCTTCTGAGCCATTTCGAGTCAGATTTTCATCTCTAGCAGTTAAAAGTATCCTAAAAATATGCTACCATATTTTGTTGTTGTGAAAACTGAAAGAGATAACTTGCGCAAGATCCCTGACATCAATGAAGTTAGTTTCCACCGCCCCAGATTTCAGTTTCTTTTTTCTCTTTTTCCAACTTCTACAGCTTCTTTTACTGAACACTGGGCACTTCCCTCTTCTCATTGAACTTAGAGCACTTGGGCAGACCTTGGCTTATAAGAGCATTGTAAAGGAAAATAAAAGTCTTAGCAGCTCCCCTCCCTCCCTACCTCCTTAGGCAACAGGGAAGGTCAAGCCTGGAGGCTGAGTCATGCAACACCCCCTTCCAATTGAACAGCTGTTATAGCCAGATAGCCTCAGAGAGGTAACAGGCCTCCCATAAACAAGAACATGCAAATTGTAACTTTAGCTCTACATGCTAAGTCTGGCTCCTAAAACAAACGTCTGTTTGATTTCAAACTAATAATGCGGATTACAGTTTATCTTCCCAGGTGCAGAACAGAGACAAGATCAATCATTCTTCCACCTCCCCGGGGACATCTACGTAAGTGATGCTTCCTTCACTCCCTTTTTACCTTTTCTTATGTAACATGTACATTTCCTGGGCCTCACAGAATGTAACCATTTGCCCCACTGCTCACCCCTCCTCTTCTTTTTCTTTCTGTCTTGCCATTCCCCTTAAATATTGAAGTTCCTAAATCTCTCTTCAGAAAAAAACAGTCACAGATGCATCTTTGGCTTGTGTTTTTCCTGGGCATGTCCTCACACTTTGGCCTAATACACCTCCATTGATTGAGACCTTTGCTTAGTCACTTGCTTTGTGTTGTCAGCACCTATCACAGACCTTTGCCTCGAAGAGACACCAAATAAATATTTACGAAAGCTCCAGGCACTTTTCTAAGTTCTTTACATGGGTTATCTAAATTTTTCTTCAACGTAGCCTGTGGAGTGGGTACTGCTATGTCTCCATTTCATAGATGAAGAAAGAGGTTAAGAAGAGGTTACGTGCCCGAGGTCACCTAGGCAGGAAGCTGCAGTGCCAATATTTGAGCCCGGGCCTCGCAGCTGCCAGCGTGCCTGCTGTCAGCTTTGTCCTGTACAGTCCTGGGGACCCGTGAGTGTGTGCATGTCAACACAGCAAAGCATCCCCAGGAGTAAGCATACACTCTTTCTCAGAATCGGTAATGCATTTCCACAATTCCAAACACAGACTAACGACTCTGCATTCATTCAAAAAATAATAAGAATGTTATAAAAGCAGCAAAATGAGAAAAAAATACATGTCACCAATGGTGGCGACTTCAGTCCTTGTGATCCTTCATGCAGGCTGCTACTCACAGGATGAAGCAGTCTGCAGGCAAAGTCTGTCCTTAAAGAGGTCCTGGACATCCTGGGAAGTACACTCTGGTTCAGCCACATCAGGCACCAGGGATTATGACATTTTATCTGGACCCAGGAACCAGAAATGACCCTCAAGGTCTGGGTGCATGTTAGGGTGGTGTAAGAGAAGTAGGTAGGAAGAGAGGTTGTCATTCTTCTTGTGGGGATCAAAGAAACACTCAAATTAGAATGACAGTCACATTTATATTTCCCATTTCTCAGCTATTTTCATGTAGTTATTTGGAAATGGGCCTAGGATTAGATTTTCTTATATATTTGCCAAGCGCTGGGAGTGTTATATGAAGTCATGCTATTTATTTGTAAAATGTGATACTTTTGGCCTTGGGAAAGGTCTGGATGTTGCTGACAAGGGACTGTTAGTGCTGTACTCTGGTACGTCAGCTAGCAGGCCAGACTAACACTGGCACCTTCACAGTCTACCATCTGACTTTCCTACGTGAATTCCTACAAATTAAACAATCTTTCTATTTTTTGAAGAACATAACCCAAGCCAGATACTTCTTAGCTGTTAAACATTCCTATTTCCGTTTAAGGTCAAGAGCAGCTGAACTTTAATATGAACTTGGCACGTTTCTTTATTTTTAAAACATTGTATAATTTATTATACAGCACATTTCTATGATCATCAAAAGTGGAAGCCCAATGTGGAAGAGAAACAGAGGCCTACTTTCAGTGATTTATACACAGAGTTTTTGGATGAGCTCAGCTTTCCAGTAGAAGACGAACATACTTTGTGTTGGCAAACCTATGGCAAGTTGTCCTGGTATTTCTCTGCTAACTATGTCTTCATTCAACACCTGTTATTGACACACATGCCGTGTCTGCCGAGTACCACGCAGGTCTAAGCCATGGGGATACAAGACAAGCGAGGTCTCTGTCCTCCAGAAACTGACAGGTTAGTGGGTAGATAAGCAATCGACAAGTAAACTGATCAATATGCAAAATGGTTTTATGTAGAGTTATTCCTACGAAGAATTACAGAGGGCAGGGGAGGTGACTCTGAAGTGGAGACTTCTGGCATGTAAATGGGTGAAGAGATTCATGAATTAATGATCCATGAGAAGATGCAGGGGGAAAGTATTCCAAAGAGAGGGAAAGGGAAGTGCAAAGACCTGGAATGTTTAAGCAGCAGCAAAAAGCCTGGGTGTTGGGGATGCAGTGAGCATACAGGGAATGGTAGGAGGTGAGTGGAGAAAAGAGAGGCCAGGTCAGGTCGAACCTGGCCTCCTAAGCCACAGTAAATACTTTGATTTTGTTATAAAGGCAAGAAAGAAGACATATGAAGATTTTGATGAGGGGAGGAACTTCATCTGATCACACTGATTACAAAAATATTTTTGGGCATAGGAGAGTGGCATTGTAAAATTTTAATTTCACTGGGTTGAACTTGATCTATTTATAAAATTAAGGCATCATTACCATACAATAAATACACAAACCTCATGGGCATGTGGATTAGTTTTGACAAATGTATATAAATGTATACGCTTGGATAACCACCACCACAATGAAGACACACAGAATTGCCATCCCCCCAGAAATTGCCCAGTGAAGCAAGTCTCCACTCCTCCAGTCAATTAAAATTTTGATTTCTATCATTTGAAATTAGTTTTCTTTGCTCTCGAAATTTTTTAAAAATAAAATCATATACCCATTTTTTTTTAGAGACAGTGTCTCACTGTTTCACCCAGGCTGGAGTGCAATGATGTGATCCTAGCTCACTGCAGCCTCTAACTCCTGGGCTCAAGTAATCCTCCTGCTTCAGCCTCCTGAGTACCTGAGACTACAGGTGCGCACCACTACACCTGGTTAATTTTTAATTTTTTTTTTTTTTTTGGTAGAGACTAGATCTTGCTATGTTGCCCAGGCTGGTCTTGAACTCCCGGCATCAGGCAATCCTCCCTCCTTGGCCTCCCAAAGTGCTGGGATTACAGGTATGAGCCACCAAGTCTGGCCTGTTCATTTCTTTTTTTCAGGTTGTAATAATTGTTATTTATATTAATAATAATGAATATGCTATATTTAGTCTTTGTCCCTGTTGCCTGGTACACAGCACCTAAAATCCTAGGAATCTCCAAAGGTGGTAAGTGCCTTTTCGTATTAGGAGATGACTGACTGACTGACTGATAGGTCGGGCTCTGGAATAGCCTTGGGATGGAGGCTGGTTGCCAGGGGAACTGACCACCCTATTAGAGGGCTGGACCTCTGAGGGGAGGAGACAGTCTGAAGGCGAATCATTTCGTCAGTCATGCCTATATGATGAAGCCTTCATAAAAACCCCGAAGGACAGGATGTGGAGAATTTCTGGATCGGTGAACACGTGGAGGTGTCTGAAGGGTGGTGCCCCTTCTCACATGCCAAGGGTGTTTATCTGTCTCCTTTGTAATAGTCTCTATAATAAATGGGTAAATCTAAGTAAAATGTTTCCCTGAGTTCTGTGAGCCACCCTAGCAAATTATCTAACCCAAGGAGGAGTGGTGGGAACCGTGACTTATAACTGTTGGTCAGAAGCATGGTCGCAACCCAAGCTTGGGATTGGGAACTGAGTGGGGGAGGCTTGTGAGACCGAGCCCTCAACCGTGGAGTCTGACGCTGCCTCCAGGTAGACAGTGTCAGGACTGAAGTCACTTGTAGGACACCCAGCTGGTGCCGCAGAATTGCTCGTGGGGAAATCCCCCCAGCCCACAGTTTAGTGACCAGAAGTGCTGTGTCGAGAGTTGAGTGTAGTAGGAGAAAGCAGTTTGCTTGTTTGTCCTACTACAATTATACATGGATATATATTTATTTGTCCATTCTTCTGTTGATGGTATTTGAGCTTTTTCCAGTTCTTGGCTGTTCTGAATAAAGCTGCTATGAACATTTTTTATGAGTCACTTTTGTGGACTCACATATTAATTCCTCTTGAGTAAGTTCCTAGGATCTAGGAGTGAAATTGCCGAATCACGGAGTAGGTGTCTGTTTAACTTTAAGAGAAATTGCCAAAAAGGTTGCAAAGGGGATGTGCCATTTCGTGTACAAGATTTGTGCCATGTATGAGAATTCCAGTGGCTTCACACCTGGCCAACACTCCGTTACCTGGCAATCTTTTACTTATTCCAGGGAGGGCGCAGTGGCGCCCACTGTGGTCTTAGCTGCCCCAATGACCAATGATGCTGAACATATTTTTATGTGCATATTCACACTTCTATTATTTTTTTTATAAAATGCTTGCCCATTTGAAAAAATTAGATTATTTGTCTTTTGATTATTTAACCTGTGGAACTTTAAAATACATATTCTAGATCAAAGTTCTTTGTCAAATGTATGTGTGGCAAATAATTTCTCCCAGTCTATGGTCTTTTTCATTTTCTTATCATTGTCTGTTGATAAACAGAAGTGGTTAACTTTGGCTGTCTACGGCCATACCGGCCATACCACCCTGAACGTGCCTGATCTGGTCTGATCTCAGAAGCCGAGCAGGGTCGGGCCTGGTTAGTACTTGAATGGGATTCCGCCTGGGAATACCAGGTGCTGTGGGCTTTTTTAAAAAGGAAAAAAAAAAAAGAAGTTGTTAATTTTGGTTCAGTGAAATGGATCAATTTTCTTATTTTAAGGTGAATGCTATTTTTGACCAGTCTAAGAACTCTTTGCCAATCCCATGAGATATCCTCTAATCTTTTTCTAACAACTTTATAGCTTTCATGTTTAATAGAGTTCTGATCCACCCCGAATTAATTTTTATGTATGGTGTAAGATAGGGATTGAGTTTTTGCTTTCTACACAAATATCCAGTTTTTCTAGCATCATTTCTTGAAAATACTTTCCTTTTCCCTTTTGAATTTTTCTGATGCTATCGGGGCCGAGGGGATTTCCCCTTGGCTCTCAGAAGGTTCACTGAGAATCACCTCACAATAAGGCAGATTAATAAGAAAAAAGCTTTACAAATTTAATACTTTGCACACAAGGAGAATCACAGACTGATCAATCAATCTTCTAATGGGGTACAGATGTTTATATACCCTACTTCTTAGGGAAAAGGAAGAGGGAGAAGTGTTGATGACTTTAGGGGGATAGTAAATGGTTTTTAGGGTAAGTCAATGAGCCTGAAGAACACACAATGGTCTGAGGAAAGTCTGTGGGGCCTGCAGAATGGACGATGGTTTGTGACAAAAGTCTGTTCAGGTTTGTTGACAGGCTTTCGTCTTCCTTCCTGGGATATGGGTTCAGTTAACGAGAACTCAGGGAAGGGACCAGGGGTGATTGTTTTCCTCTTTGGCAGGTCAGGACTTCAGGCAGTAAGGGAACTTCAGCCTGCGCTTTGGGAGAGGTAGAGGATTAAGAAACAGGAGGGTGGGAGAGAAGCAGCTGTTCTCCTGGGTGGGTCTGTCCAGCTTTTCTGTCTGTAGGGGAAAAGTCTCTTCCAGTGCCTGTTGCTTTCTAAGGGCCTTTAATTTAAAATACTCAGTATACCAGGGAGCCACACTTCAGGGTGGAATTCCCTGAGCTCCTTCAATGTCTTTGTCAAAAATTACCTAACGGTTTACGTGTGGGTCTACTTCTGGACTTGCCATCCTGTTTAATGCTCTATTTATCCTTACACCAATATCACACCATCTTGATTACTACACTACAATAAGGCTCAAAATCAAGAATTGGAATTTTCCCATTTTGTTTTTCTTTTCTGAGACTGGGCTATGACAATCCTTTTCGTTTCCATAGAAACACCTGATTCACTTTGTTAGTTTCTACCAAAAAATTCTTCTTGGATTTTGATTGGTATTGTATTGAATCTGTAGGTCAATCTGGAGAGAAATGACACCTTAACGATATTTAACCTTCCAACCCATGTATATAGTATATCTCTCCATTACCTTTGGTCCTTCCTAATTTCTCTCAGCAATGTTTTATAGTTTTCAGTGTACAGGTCTTACATGTCTTTATTTACTTATTTCTAAGTATTTTATACTATTATAAAATGGTATGAGTTTTTGTAAATTTTATTTCTCAATTTTTATTGATAGTTCATATGTATATGATTAAAATTTATAAATTTACTTTGTGTCCTAAGATCTTAGTAAATTCATTTATGTGTTATGATAGTTTCTTTGTAATTTTTTTCATGTCACCTGCAAATAAAGGTAGTTTTTATTCATTACCTGTATTTATTTTTTTTTAATTTCTTTTTTCTTGCCTTATTGCAATGCCTAGGACTGTTAGTACAATCGTGAATAGAACTGGTGGGTGTGAACATTTCTGCTTCCTTCTTAATCTTAGGGAAAAGTGTTCAGTATGTCACCATGAAGTATGATGCCAGCTATAGGTTTTCCACAGATGCTCCTTATTGGGTTGATAAAATATACTATTTCTTTATTGTTAAGTATAACCTCTCCAAGAGGCCCTTGAGGTCTATTTTCACTCGAAGGAGTTTTAAAATGCCAATAAATTCAAAAGCATCATTTCACAAACAGTGCTAACTATGCACTGTTCTCTAAGCATTGACTCATTTAATGCTAAAATAAGGTCAAGGTGCTATTATCTACATTTTATTGTAGAAGAAACTGAGGCACAGGTTGGCAGAGAACTTTCCCAAGGTCGGATATCTAAGAAGTGGCAGAGCTGGGCAGTCTGACTCCTGAGATCATAGGCAGGGCTGCCTATAGCCGCATGCATGGGGTTGCTGCCACTGTAAAGCCATTCTGCCTTCCCCTGCCCATCTGACAGGAGCACGTGCTACAGAACAATACCTTCTCGTTGGGGTGGGAGCACCCACTGCTAAGTGTGATCTCTTTTATTTCCTCAGACTATTTAAGAAAACAAATGAGAATACATATGATTTCATCCCCCAAAACAAGTTTAAATCTCATTTTTAGTTAGTGATTGATTACACAGCCTTCCATAAAATACGAAAATTCCTTGATTCAAGAGATAAGAAAGCAACTGTCTTCATGACCCAAAGCAATATCTTTAAAATTTTTTATTTGGATAAATAAGCATATTTAGCTCTTGTGATCTTAGCAGTGTACATTCTTTCCTTTTCCTCAGAATCAGACTATATATTTTAAACACAGAAACAGAAATTGGCATGCATGTTTCATACACATGTGTATTTGCACACACACACACAGTCCACATGTGTATTTTGGTAGTTGTGAAATAACAACAATGGTTGGCACTCACTTAGTCCCACTCTCTGCAGGCAACCAGGGCTTTACATTTACTACCTCTAATTCTTAAACAACTTTGCAAATAAATATTACCATTCTCATGATCCCGTAAGAACTTGGAGACAGGAAGGATTAATCTCTCTGCTGAAGGAACACAGGTAGTAAGTGGCTGAGCTGGGATTATTTCTGGAACTCCAATCCGAGCCCATTATTGGTGGTGATCGGGCTCCGTCCTTGCACGACGACCTGGTGCTGTGCGGCTGTGCCTGTGGAGAAGGACATTGCGAGGACAGCCACTGGTGTTGAGACCCCTGCCAGCATGCACATTATTTGGGGGGCACGAGGCTTTCGGGCAACGTGAGCCTGCCCCTGCTCAAACCTGTTTACTGGAAGCACGGGTCAGTCTGCAGGATCTTACAGGGATGCCCTGCATGGTTTCTGTCTCAGTCCTAGGAGTGTGACAAACCACACAAAAGGGGAACCAGTCCACCCACCAGGTGCCTGAGGGTGTGGCAGAGCCCGTCTGGGACCCCACGGTCACACCCCTTTTTTTTTCTTGAGACCGAGTCTCACTCTGTCTCTCAGGCTAGAGTGCCGTGGCATCAGCCTCGCTCACAGCAACCTCAGACTCCTGGGCTCAAGCGATCCTCCCGCCTCGGCCTCCCAGAGTGCTAGGACCACAGGCGCACCTTCTCTTTTCTGCCAGTGAGTGCTGAGAAGGCCGCTTGGCAGGTAGTGGGGCTCTGTGGATACTGGGGGAGGAATTAATAAAAAAATGAATGCATGAACTTTTCTATCATTCAGTTAGTCTGGTCAGCTGGTGGGTCTGCCCTCGTGGCATGTGGCATTTTCTCCTCACTTTAAGAATTGTGCTTGCCTTTCTGGAACAGCACTTGTGCTGTCCTCCCAGTGAACTGCTCCATAGGGAGACAGTGGGCAGAGCCCTAGGCCCCGCCCGCAGGGAGCGCCTCCTTGTGCAGGCCGTGGGGTTGGACCGGCAGAGTGCCCGGCCAGGTGTCCACTGAGGGGGCATCAGCCAGGGGCAGGAGCTCACAGAGGGCATTAGAGCCCGGGAGGCGTGGGGCAGGGTGGGAGACCTGGCCTGGGATCACTCCCTTCTTTGTCCCTAAGCGGACACGTGACCTTCAGCCCCTCGATCAAGCCCTGTGAATTTTCAGTTTCTGTGTCTTTGAGGAGGAAGTCTGAGTAACAGTGATGACCAGCATCTGTTGGAACACTGTCACGCACTCTGCTGACAACTTTACATGCATTTTCTTCTTTCGGATATCCCATTTCACAGGTACAAAAGCTGAAGCTGGGAGGGCTTGACCGGCGTGCCCGGGTGGCACAGCTGGGACTCAGCGCTGCCAGGCAGGGCCGAGCCTGACTCCCACCCCAGGCTGCCTGTGCGACCTCGCAGTCCCTCCGGCTCCAAATGCACCTCTCACATCCTGACTGTGCCTCTGCTGAGTGAGAGGCCTTGCGGCTGTCACAGTCCTGCTTCGCTTTCCATGCAACCCACATACAATTTTCATAAACTTTATTAAAAATGAGTAACTTGTCCAGAGGCTCTCCCTGCCCGGCGCGGCCTCGGCCATCCAGCAGAGGGCAGCGTGGTCTCAGCGAGGCGCCCCTTCCCCGGCGGGGAGCTGGGAGACCCTCTGTGCCTCCTGCAGAAACCAGCCTTTCGGGAAGAGCCTGATCCTCCCAGAGAGGACGCCGGAGAACACCTGGCAATGGGTTCAGGTGAAATTGTGCCTGAATGTTCCTCGGGTGGTGTTAGAAGGGAAGCCTTTTTTTGTTTTTTTTTAATACAGAGTTCTCATTGTATTTCATGCATGGAAAGAAGTGACAAAGGTTTTGTGCTTTTCCTTGCTTCTGTTAGTAGAAGTTATTAACATGCCTGTACTAGAAGCCATTACACCTGCACTGGAACCGATGGTGATGCTAAGTGACAGCCCCTTGGTGCCCTATTGCCAGGCATTAGATATGGTCCGATGTCTTGAAAATTACGAATTTAAGGAATTTGCGCATGTCACAAGCTGTTTTAAAATCCTTATTTTTTTCTAGATTTGTTTTTCTTTTCTGTCCATAAGCTGCTAGAATGCAGGTCTGAATATCAGGTTAGCATAACAAACTGGTGGGGACTCCTTGGGTGGCAAAGCTAATTCTGGAAATGACCTGACGGCCAGCACACTGGCCACATACCTCCTCCTGGCACTCTGAGGCCTGGTGCCTGACACCACGAGTGCCTACTTTTTGTTTTCCCAGTAATGCTTCTCTTAATTCTCAGTGTGTTGTGGTGAATAAGTTATTATCGAAACCTTTTGTGTGCCTACCATACCAAGAGCATTAACAAAAGCAATTCACAAAGATCTGGAATAAAAATGTTTGAGAACTCATTACAAGCCGGGTGCGTTTTAAGTGCTGTATCTACCTGAACCTGTTAGAGCCCACAACAGCTGTGCCGGTAAGTAAAGGAAAGGAAAGTACTTTACCCCCAAACCCATTTCTTTGACCCGTTTTGCGATGGCTGCTGAGAGCCACACAGAGGCGCCGTGCGAGCTGCCTTTGTGGGAGACAGCGCCTGCGCAGACTCCGCCCGTCCCTTCTCTGCGCCCGGGAAGGATTAACCGAGTCCGGAATGAAGCATTTACCATCTATTCTCTCTGAGGGCTGCTACCCCTGAGGCTTCGTCTACACAGCAAGACCGCCTTTGCTAGCCAGGACTCGCACCGGGTTCCGTCAGCTCCCGCGCTCCGCTGCGCTGCGAGTCGCTGCGGTTCCCCTGTGCACTTGCTGGCAAGTCTGCGTGCCCTTCCCCAGTGACTCTGCCTTTTGTGAGTTGTTTTCCAGCGAACCTTTAGAAGCCAAGGGGGAGTTTTTCCCTTGGCCCCTGCGTACCTATTATTGTGACCCCCACTTTACAGATGGGAAAACTGCCCCAGAGGCGCCATGTGACCTGCTCAGGATCACAGAGCTGGCGAGTGCAGAGCAGGACGCAGCCCAGGAAGCCGACTGCAGGCTGTGCTGGCCGTTCCCACTCCCTCCCGCCACCCAGTGCCGGCAGCCGCAAACCTTGTGAGGCCAAGCACACCGAGGCAAACTTCTGGTGTCACAGCAGAGGTGACCGGGACTAGACCGAGAGGCACACAGAAGTATTGGCAGAACAGGTTTATATACGCTGGTGGGCCCAGAGGGGATTTTTTCCCCTGAATTCTGAGCCCTGAATAAAGAACGTATCAGTCTTTTATACATTTTGCTCCGGGCACGTTAATGAGTGAGGAAGTGGGGCACAGTTACAATGATGTCATTCTTTAGTGGGGCAGGGGCCGGAGCAACCTTAGTTCCGGTACAGAGATCCTATGGAATGTCTTCCTGTCTCATCTCACCTTAGCAGGAGTTGTTGCAAGCGGTTTACAGCTGCTTAGGGAAGACAGCGGGGTAGAGCCCTGGCAGTGGAATTTTCCACTGCACTGGAAGGGATACGCTTTACCTGGATCTATCTATGGTGATCTCTAGAATCTTCTCCCTGTATGTAAACGTAGCAGAAACTGTTGCTGACTCGCTCATCCCACTCTGGCCTGTGGGCTCTGTCCCAGTTCCAACTTCCTCTTTGCCTGAGGACGTTCTCCTAGGGGGAGGCCTCTCTGTCCCTGGGGTAGAGAAGTTCCGGTAGGGGGTGAAATTCATAGCCCTGGCAGCTCTCCACCAATGACTGACAGGTAGGTGAGTGAAACTGCCTGTATTAAAGTAGCATAGGGCCACACGAACTATGGCAGAAGTCTGATTTCTACAGAAGTACAGGCACAGCTAAAAGTTACCCAGCCATTGTTCCATGGCTCCCTTCCTATGATTGCCTACTGCTTAGGAGTCATGTATCCCTGGTTTGTCATAAGATTTGTGACTTCCCCAATCACTTCTATAGATAGTATCACTATTGTAAAACTTAAGACTGGTCTTTGAGATATTTTCCATACTCTGCATTGGGGCGGACCAACTGACATCAACCAGACCAGTGGCCATACGTAGGAACTGATGCAACGGGGCCAGCAACCCTCTACCTAGGAACTTACTCAGCACAAAGAGACACTTGCTGCTTCCCAACTCTATGAGTCCATCCCCAGCCAATCCACAGACCCAATTCCCTAGCCCTTTGTTCACCAAACTATCTTTAAAAACCCTGGCCCAAAACTCTTGGGGAGATAGATTTGAGACATTTCTCCTGTCTCCTCGCTCAGCCGCTCTGCAATATTAAACTCTTTCTCCACGATAACACCTGCTCTCTCAGTGTATTGGCTTCTTCTGCGCAGTGGACAATGCGGCCTGGCTGGGCAGTAACATAAACACTCTTGCTCCCTCCCTTCTTGGGGATCACACGTGGTGCTGCAGTTTCCTGGTGGGATTGAGCTCCAGTGGTCCACAGTGGTGCCACCTTCTCTTCCTAGTCCCATGTCCCTGCATCCTGCTGGGGTGCCATGCACCTACTGGATAAATTCCTCATGCTGGGATCTGGGGTCTGGGTCTGCTTTTGAGGGAAGGAAGGTACTAGGGATACAAGTGTCCACGTTTAATGGTAACTTGGGACTTTCTGAAAACATCCAAGAATTTTCTAGGAAAGACTGTATTTACATGCTGGAACGAAAGCTGGCACCAGTCACTGCAACCAGGACCCTCTTCCCCATGTCCTGTGTGCTCTGTGATCATTTAGGTGGCCCACCCACCTCCCCCTTCAATGCCCAATTAAGCATCCTGGTGGCACCATCGTCTGTGCTGGCGGCCCAGGAACAACTGCTCCCTGCTGCAGCAGTGGCCCTGCCCTGCACACAGACCCACCTTCTCTCCTCTGTGGCCCACCTTTCTAGACCAGGGTGGCGGTGTCCGCTTGGATTCAGAATGGAAAAATGATGCTTCCCTTGATGACGGCTTTTCGCACAGCAGGGGGCGTGCAATTTGTGTTAACAATGCGTCCATGGGTTCTGAGTCTTGATCCTTCTACTAGTATCCATGGGTTGTTTGCTACGTGCCAGGCATCATGGTAAGTGATTTCTTATATCAATTAATTTGATTATCACACCTCTGTGAATTATTTGCTATTATTTTCCGTGTTTAACAAATAAACTTAGGGACAGAGAATCGAAGCAACTTGGCCCGAGCTATCCAGCGAGTGAATGGGGCTGTCTCATGCAGACCGGGAGCTGCTGCCCTCGCGACCTCCTGCTACACGGCTCCAAGGGGCAGGCCTCCAGCAAAACACAGAAGAGGCTCTTGAGTTCCCCTTTCCCTCATTCACTTGACCCCTTTCCACGAACACACCCAGCAATGTCCTCTACATAGTTCTTTCCCCAGTAAGACATCTGTGCCTCATGGATATAAAACATCGAATCAAATAGTAAAAAGTTTGAAAAAGTAGAGTCCGGGGGCTGCCTGCCTTAGCCATTGCTATAGTGTAACCGCGGGGAACACCCGTGGAGGTGACAGGGAGCCACGACGCATGTGCTGCGTGGTCTGCAAGGCTCACGCCCTTGGTTTCTGGAAAGCAGATGCACCAACAGAATTTCTGGTTCAGTGCAGCCGGCAAGCACAGGTGTATAACGCCCCTACCCCCTGAAGACCCCACCAGTAAGGACTTGGAGCAAGGGAAGGAAACATCGTGGTAGAGACCCCTGGAAGGGCACTGTCAGCTGCTTAGAGGTGCTTCGATTTCTGAAGATGTAACCTTGCTCTGTGAGAGCAAAACAAAGGGAATTTTCAACCAGCTGGGAATCCAAATGGTGACTTCCTTTCTCTGGATGCTTTACTCAGCAAAACGAAAGTGGGAGAGAGAAGGAAAGAGAGAGAGAGACTGTGACAGAAGAAAGAGTATTTTTAACTTTGCCAGTGGTGATTTCCATCGCTCTAAACATGTCTGTCCTATGTCTGGAGTTCTTCCATTTGGCCCTTTAGACTTCGCACACTGACTACACGTTCTTAATGATGATGTTTGTTTGGCTCATGGTTTTGTTTTTGTTTTTTTGGTTTTTTTTTTTTGGCCTCTATTTACCTTGTCCTCACCTCCTTCCAATTTTTGACATAAATTATTTCAGTCTGTTCATTGGTCATCTCATAACTTGTTTCTTGTCTGGTCTATTTCTCTGTATCGCCAGAGACTCCTTGAACCCCCTCCTTCATGTGGGGTGAGGGGTTTTCACTTCTACACTTGCCTCTAGATTCTTTCCAGCTGTATCTTTGCTTGTGTTTTATCAAGACTCGTAACGTTTGCATTTTCTTTTGGTACCCAGGGTAGACAGAATAATGCCCCCAGCAATGGCCACATACATTCCCTGAACCTGCCACTATGTCACTTCACCTGGCAAAGGGGACTTTCCAGATGTGATAAAGTTAAGGATTTTGGGATGGAGGACGATCCTGCATTACCTGGGGGGGCCCAAGGTCATCACGAGGGTCTTTATGAGGGAAGAGAAGGAGGTGGAAGAGTCAGAGAGAGAGATGTGATGATGGAAGCAGAGGATGGAGTGGTGTGGGGCCACAAGCCAAGGAAGGAGGATGCCCTGCAGCAGAAACATGTTCTTCCTGAATGCAGCCGGCGCACAGCTGGGTGTTAGCCTGGTGGGACCCATGTCAGACTCCCGAGCTGCTGAACTCTAAGATAATAAAATTTGTATTGTTTTAAACCACGAGCTTTGTGATAATTTGTTACAGCGGCAATATGAGACTGATACTGCACCATAATTCTGGTGTTCTGTCTATAGGCTATACTAGTATTGTGCTTAGGGTAGCTTGTATACATTCTCTCCTTTAATTTTCTAAACCACCTTGTCATTTAGATATACCTTGATTGCCATTTTATACCTGAAAAAACTGAGATTCAAGGTTTGTGTGCCTCGGTAAATGTCACACAAGCAAAGCGTGGGTATGAGACTCTTACCCCCAGGCCTTTGAAGAGCGAGTCCCGGTGCGTTATATTCCACCCGCCTCCACGGGCGAGCTCGGAGCTCCCCGACAGCCTTGCTATCTACAGAAAGAGATACCTGGCATTGGAGAAAGTACGGACAAAGCAAAATATCCAAGGGTTCCAAGGGAAGGGTGGTGTTTTTCAGGTTGCTGTAATCACACGGCCCTTTTCTGACAGCCTAGTGTCACCAGCACAGGCCCTCGGGCTCTCTGTGTCATGGAAGTTGACAAGAGGCCAAGAGGGAGTCACAGGCAGGGATTTCTCAGGGCTTACGTTCCAACATAAGGGAAGCACCACACAGGAAAGTTCAGGGAGAGCTTTCAAGGGCTCGGGTGGGAAAGGGGGGCGTGGAAGCACGCAGAGGGGAGATTTTCTCGCACATGTGCAGTTTGGTTACGTGCTTCTTTGTGTGTCATGTGTCTCATTAGCATGCTAACTCTGCACCCCTCGGCATGATCTTTGGCATTAAAATGAGATTATAACAAGGAAAAATCAGGTTAATGCCAGTGCGGGCTCCCTTCTGGCTTGAGGTGGTTAGATCCAGACAGGCCTGGCCTCTTTGCCGGCTCCTTATCAGCTCGTGTCAGCATCCTGCTTCAGTGTTCTCGGAAAACAGTACTCGAGAGTCGGACGGTCCGGCCCCTCCTCACGTGGGCAAGTTGTCTGTGGTTTTGCTCTTCTGTAGTTAATTAGTCCGCGCCATGCAGCCTCTTGGTGCCTCCCTTTGTTATGGTTCGAAGTGTGAGAAAAGACCACTTAAGACCGAAACTGAGCCAAATTGTGAGTCTTTATTAGCTGGCCAGCGACTGCCCCTGCACCGCCACAGACGGCTGCACAGAGAGCAGTCCCGAGCCAGAAATGCAGGGGGTTTTTGTACTGTTCTAAATTAGGGCTACGTGACATTAGGCACCTGAAGTGGAACAAGATTAATTATATCGCACATTCCATAGCTGTGGGGTCTGGGACCAGCCTCAGACCTCCTGTGCTTGCTACAATCTTTAAGCAAGCAGAATTACAGAAGCGGATAGCATCAGTTAAGTCAAGGAACGTTCTTTCATGAGTTAAGCAAGCATAGTAAAATTTACCACAGGCAGCTGGAAAGCTTAAACCATCGGTTACAAGTTAATTACTTTGTTTTTTCGTCTTTCCAAGGTACATTTTTCATTGCAGACATAGGTCAAGCAGGTCACAGGTCAACCAAGCAAGCAGGCATAAATTACCTAGTGGGCCATTACACTTTGGTCGGAAGTGAGCCCGGGTCCTGCCCTGCGTGTCTCCCTAGTTCTGGGGCCTCTGCGTATTTCCTTTTAAAGCGCAGCAGTTCTCGTGGACTGGTGAGCAGTCCGGGAGCCCAGCCTCGTCACACAGAGGACCGGTAATGGGTATGCACCCACCGTCTCCCACCGCCACCTGCCCAGAGGCCAGAGAAGCGCTGGCAGCGAGGTCTCCTCTCTGACAGTTGGACTAACTGTGAGGGCACGAGGAGACCCCGCGCTTTCCCCAGGGAGGCAGCGCACCCCCGCCCCAACTTGTCTGGGTTTCTCCTGGCATCCTTAGCTCCCCCAGTCTGGGTGACCAACAGTGGTGGAGCAAGGTTTGAGGGACAGGAGGGAGAGGGGTCTCCACCCTGGTGGGGTCTGCAAGGTGGAGACGAAGGTGGCTGCTGGCCCCTTCCTGCTTTTCTCCGTCCCCTCTTCTCTTTCGGTCCCTGTCCGTTTCTTCCTCTCCTGCTCTGAATCCGTGTTTCCCTCTCCATCTCCTCACTATTCCTCTCTGAACGGATATCCCTGATTATTCCCCTGAGGAATTCCTCTGGCACCTCCCTCCTTCCCACACTGTCCCTCCCTCTCGGTCATCCCCTTAAGTTGTGGTGAGCTGAGAGCTTTACAATAAGGGGTTAATAAATGAAATAAGCAATATGCTAGGGGCTGGCTAAATTATAGCTACATAGTTGAAGTGTTACACTGAAAGTATAGTCTTTTGTCTAATAACTGCCATCTGCTTCTGTAACCCTGCTTGCAGCTTGCTTTGAGGATTGTAATCTGCCTTCGGGCGCCAGAGATCTGTGAGGGCAACTATGCCCTGTGACCTTGTATCTTGCAACCCAGACTTCACTCCCCACTTTTGTTCCCTGAACACCTGCCCTATGTCACGTAGCCTCCCTCAAAAATAGTATAAAACCCTCGTAGAAACTTGAGATGGGGCCATCCTCTCGTACTGCTTTTATGCGGGCGGAGGTGGTCGCTGGCCAGCTAATAAAGACTCTCAATTTGGCTTCATTGAATTCTCCTGTGGTCTGTTCGCGCCCTCCACACTACAACAAAGTGACCGGGTAAATGTGTGTTGTCGAAACTCTGAGGTAGATAGCAAGGGACCCCCGAGACTCTCCTAGGGACAAAAGTGAGTGCTTTGCCTAGGTGCTGCCCTGAGCAATTGCCCCACCTGGGAAGAAGGACAAGAGTGGGCACCCCCTCTGAGTGCAGCCCCGCCTTGATCCTGCCCAGCAACTGCCACACCTGGGGGAAGGAGGAGCCCCTGCTAATCTGCAAAAGAATGCAGGGGGCCCCGTGGGCAGACCCGCAGCCAGGCACCCTGGGATTTGGAAAGTGACCTCAAGTAACCTAAGGCTAATTATCATGTCGTTCACCGACCATCGAGTGGTTCAGTGGTGACGTCTGAACCACGAGGAGGGACCCATCCAGACACTGTAAAGCAGGACCCCAGACCATAATCGGAGCCTTTTTGTTAGGACAAGAGGCCTGTTCGACACTCTGGCGAACGTAGCTCGCCCTTGCTCTGTAAACCTATCTTGTCCTTCCTCAGTAAACCATGTTTCACGCTTGCCTTGCTTTGGGTGGGTCTGGTCATTCTTAGGCCAAGAGCACACCAAGAACCGAGAACAGACAAGATTAGTGACTCCAAACGTGACGAAATCACAGGGGGGTTTCGGCCTAGGTCCAGCTGCTGCCGCACAAGGATCTGATTGTTGAGACAATGAGGATTGCCAAGGAAGAAGGGAAGTTTTACTATGACAGACACCGTGCCCTCTGGCTGGGAGAACGGGAGAAGACGCCTCAAATCTGTGTCCCGCCTGGCCTAACGGATATGGGATACTGTGGGCTGTTAAAGGAGGGGCCGTGCCTCGGGGAAGGTCAGGGTGTTTCTCACAAGGGGCAGCGTGCATTGGGGACAGGTTGTGGGGACGGTGAATCTTGGCTCACGGAGAACTTCAGAATCTCATCTCCTTTGCCTTGCAGAAGAGCCACCATTTCTGGGAAGCAAGTCAAAAGGTCAAGCAGTTTGTTAAGGGAGAGGGCCATAAAAACACACAGGGGTCATTGAAATTTGTCCCTAGAGCCGGTTACACGTGCAATTATCAAGAGGCACTGAGAATTTCCAGACTTTATGTCTGATCACTTTTCACTTAATTAAGTTCATTTATAAGTAGCTCATAATTATTTCAATAAACTATTTTTTTAAAAGTGTAAACTTCTGGTGATATCACATTGCCACCAAGTTTTTCCTAATATTTCTCCCATTTTGCATTCTAACCCTGGTAGGGGCTCATCATTGTTGATTGTATTTAAAACTTTTGGAAAAAAAATTCCCTACATTTGAAACAGCCTTTTACACAAATCAATAATGGGGTGCAAGGCAAGCACTATGGTACAGGCCTAGCTAAAAATAATGATAATAATTAGTTCTGCCCCCCTGTTTGTTTCTGTGAACTAAAATAAAATTTTAAGGCTCACCTTCCCACTGGCCGACTGCATGGACCCCTTTGTTTCCAAAGGAATAGCCTAAAACTAAATTGCCTGCCAGGAGGAAGGAGGTCAGACATGCCTTATCATGCCCCCTCCCTTCTTGGGGACATCCTTTGTAACCCATTAACGGGCCTCAGGGTATGCAAGATAAACCTGCATGTCCTCAATTTACACAACAAATCTATGTTTCTGGCTTATCTCCGATTAACTGCTCCTTATCTTAAAACATTCCAAGCCTTTAGACAAAGGTTCCTGTCTTTAACCTATTACAACTCAAAGAATCTTTAAACCCATCTATAACCTGTAGGCACCCCCACCTTCGAGATGGCCCACTTTTTCGGGCCAAACCAAAGTATGCCTCCCACGTATTGATTTATGACTTTACCTGTAACCCCTGTCTCCCTGAAATGTATAAAACCAAACTGTGACCCAGCCACAGCGAGTCCACTTGCTCAAGGCTTCTTGGGTGTGGCTCCGGGTCATGGTCCTCAAATCTGGCTGAGTAAATCTCTTTAAATTAAAATTATTTTACAGAGTTTGGCTTTTTCTTCCATTGACACTTCTCTATAATTGCCACTCCAGAGCCACACAGCTGGCGTCCAAAGATTCCTAACTTTTTCCCTAGATAACATCACCTTTTTGAAACCTAAAGATAGTTTTTAAGATGTCTTCCAGGCCCATATTCCAGGGGCTGGCTTGGTGAAAGGACGGGGGTCTTGTAGGGAAATGAATCAGCTCTCTGCTCTCTCCCTCCCTGTCCACTTGGCCAACAGGTGTCCCTCGAGCTCTGTCTTCACAACATCTCAAAGGGCCCAGCACACAAAGAGGAAATGTACGGGTTTTTGCAGTTGCTAGACCTATTGACTAAAACTGCCTCTGGCATCTGTTTCTGTAGCCTGGAGCAGCTCCTGAGAAGCTCCTGGATGACAGCAAGGGGGACAAGCTCCAGACATCAAACCCAGCTGGAAATCATGTCTTGAGGGCCCTTTATCCCTAAAGCAAAGGAAGGGATGCAGCGGCTTCACCCGGAAGATTCCATCACCTGCTCGCAGCGGAGGAGTGAAGGAGTGGGATTCACAGCAATTACTATTTTTCTCGTCCCCACAAAAGCGGCCAGCCACTTGGCCTCGCTACTGGCATCTCCCTTCTCTCTCTTTGGGTTGCCACTCTTCTCCCTGCTCTCTTCCCCGTTCTCTCTCTCTCTCTCTCTATTCTCTCTGTCCTTCTGAAGGGTGAAATAAACATTTTTACTTTTATATCTTAATCTCTGCATGAGAAATGTTTCTCCACTCGTGCCCTGAGCACCTACTAAGCACCCAGACCAGCGGCCCAGACCAAGAAATGGACTCACTGGAACTGTGACCCCAGGGACTGGGACGACACAAGAAGATGATTTCTACACCCCTACAATTTTGCCCCAATTAATGAACCTAATTGCCTAATCCCTTGCCTGCCAAACTATCCTTAAAACTCTGTCTCCACATTCTCCCGTCTCCCTGAAAGCACAGCGCCTGGCTGTGTGGCGTAGACCCTTTCCCGTGGCGGCCCGACTGCCTGGGCACACTGGCTCTGCTCTGCGCAGCCGGCCAACGCACCTGCTTGGGCGGCAACAAATTCTCTGGCAAACTACGTTTCTGTTAGAAGCAACGTCTCAGTTTTTCCCAGAAGTGTGACCAGTTTCCATATTAACTGAGTGTATAAAATGACCCTTCCGGACTGAGAATACCGCTATATTTGCAACTCCACTTACATTTGCAGAACAATTTTACATTATTGTGGTGATAACAAGGCTGCCATCCCTTTGCTGTGCAAATGTTACACATTTTAGCTCAGGAAATCCTTCGCTGGTCCAGAGATTGATCTGAATAACAAAGATGCGACGTCAAGGGCAGGCCGCCCTGGCTGGCCAAGACTCCCATGAGAACAATCCCCGCCCTCGGCACTTTCGCGGCTGCCTCGGTACCGGGCAACAGGTCCAGAAGGATGGAGCCTCTCAAAATAAAAGCCAACTTTGCTATTTGACAGTGAGATGACACTTGTGAGCTTGGGAATTCACCTCTAAAGTGTTTCTTTTCTTGTTTTCATGCTTTAATCAAAAAGACGCCGCGCCCGCCCACAGCACGTCTGCGCGCACGTGGGAACCACCGGCAAGCCCGGCTGGTGAGCGGCGCCTTCCTTGCGCACTTGGACAACGGGGCCGTTTTCAGCCCAGATTGTTTGCGGCTGCCTCGCGACAAAGGCGGAGGTGGGAAGGCCCTTGGGAGCCTTCTGGAGCCTCTTCACTGTGCAGAGGCAGGTGTCGTGTCAACCTGCCGCTGGCTCAGCGTCCCGAACATGAAATTCCCTCCCCGCGCTGAACGTTGGAAGTCCGACAGGGGGTCTCACAAGGCCAAAACCAAGGTGTTGGCACGGCCACATTCTCTCCCGGGGTCTCTGGGGCAGAATCTGTTTCCTGGCTCCCCGCTTCCAGAGCCACCTGCTTGCCTTGGCTCATGGCCCCTCGCCCATCTTCGAAGCCGGCCGGATGCTTCTCATGTCGTGTCACCAGACTCTGACCTCTTCTGCCTCGCTCTTCTGAAGTGGAAAATTCAGCTAAAGTGGAAAATTCCACTACCGGGTTTCCTCCCCTGCACCCTTTCCCTGGGCCTCCTCCCCTGCAACTCCCCCCCCCCCCACAGCTGCCACCCTCATAAATCACCTGTAGCAATTAGAGTACCAGGCTGTGAAGTAGCTCAGGACTCTGCCTCACTAAAGTTAACCCTGTTGTAGCCATGCCCCTCCCCTTAAGCAGAGTGTATAAAAGACTGCTGTGCTCTTTGGTGCTCAGAATTTGGGGAGAGCAAATTCTCCTCTGGGCCTTGCTGGCTGGCGTGGAATACAACCTGTTTTTGCCAAATCTCTGTGTGCCACTCGGTGTGTCCCCGGTCAGCTCTGCTGCAACATTTTGGTTCCCTGACTGGGAAACACCCCGATTGTGCTGGCCGTTGGGGCCACCAGCTTGGGAAGAGACATCGGCCAACCGACCCTGATGACCAGTGAGAATCCAGGTGCCTAGACCCTGGTTGAGGGCAATTTCTTCTCCGTTCAGAAGGGCTCCGCCGGCCGACGCTCTCTGGACCCACCCGGGCACTGGTGAGGTGTAGGCAACAGGCAACCAGGAATGGCCATCCGAACCATCTGAATCGCGGTAAGGTCCCGGGACCCTGTCCAAAGGAAGCCAGGCCTGTCTAAGGACGGAAGAGGAGACTGATCACCTCCTAAAGGAAAGGTTGAAATTCCGAGAGGGGGGGATGTAAAACCTCTGTCTGTCCCAGAAAGGCTAGAAATGCCCCGGGGGAGGAGGAACGTAATAGCCTTAGTGTGTGAGTGTGAGCGCTGCGGCTCCACGGCCAAAAGCTACGGAGCATGACTGGGTCTGTACCTGCATTTCTGTGGCAGCGTCGCAAGACATAACGGTGACTCACTCTCCCTGAAAAGGGAGTCACCTGGCCTGGGAATTATATGGGAGCACCTTTAGCCAAGACCTGCCTAAAATCCCCGCAAGTGGAGCAGCCAGGCGGACAACTGAAAGTACCCCACCCTTTTGTGCAACTCTGACCAGTAGGAACACTATGGGGGGACTGAGTCCAAACCAACCGCACTCAGGTGCATGATCAAAAATTTTAAGAAGGGATTTTTCTGGCGACTGTGGAGTTAAAATGACACGGAATCGCCTCCAGACACTCTGCGAAGTAGAATGGCCATCCTTTGGAGTAGGTGGCCTTATTCGGGCACCCCTGACACTTCTATTACCCAGGCAGTCTGGAAACAAGTTACAAACACCCCAGGACACCCAGATCAGTTCCCCTATATCGATTCCTGGCTAGGAATTGCCCAAACTCTGCCCCCTTGGGTCTGGTTCTGTGTAGAGAAGGGACAGAGCAGGGTACTCTCCGCCCAGCGGCTGTGGAGGCCCCTTTGATCCCAGCCCCAAGCCCCTTCACCAAGGGCCGCTGCAAGATGAATTCCCCTTCACTGTCTCCGTTCTGCCCGCAACCCGACTCTATCCCTTCAATTGCCTGTCCGTGGCCGCTGCCTGTGCCCGCATCCCGCCCCTTGCACCTTGCGCAAGCTTCTGCCCCAGCGCCTGTGGCAGGCTGAGGGCCGTCACTGGCCAGGACCTGGCAGGAGCGAGCGCCCACAGAGCCGGGCAGGGCTGAGGACGGCGCCTTTTATCCCCAGAGCCCCCTGGAAGCTGTGGCGGGCACGCGGAGGCGGCGGGCAACCCCGACATGGAAGAGCCAATGCACCGAGCCGGCATGGGCCGCAGGCGTGGCGCAGGGGTGCTGCCGCTGGGCCATCCCGGGCGTGCTGCTGGCACTGACAGCCGGGCTCCTGACCAGGGGCTTGGCCAGCGAGTACGACTACGTGAGCTTCCAGTCAGACTTCAGCTCGTACCTGAGTGGCCGCTTCTACGCCAAGCCACCGCAGTGCGTGGACATCCCAGCAGACCTGCGGCTGTGCCACAACGTGGGCTACGAGAGGATGCTGCTGCCCAACGTCCTGAAGCACGAGACCATGGCCGAGGTGAAGCAGCAGGCCAGCAGCTGGGTGCCCCTGCTTAACAAGAATTGCCACGTGGGCACGCAGGTCTTCCTCTGCTCACTCTTCACGCCCGTCTGCCTCAACCTGCCCATCTACCCATGCTGCTGGCTCTGCGAGGCCGTGCGCAACTCTTGCGAGCCCGTCATGCAGTTTCTCCAGCTTCTGCTGGCCCGAGATGCTCAAGTGCGACAAGTTCCCCGAGGAGGACGTCTGCATTGCCATGACCCCACCCGATGCCACTGAAGCCTGAAAAGCTAGAAGATTTTGCAGGAATGAACATCACTCAACTGATAGAGGTGGCCCAAAAGTTGTACCGGAATCAAGATTGTGTGGCCCAGAGGGAAAGTGAAACAAAGATGAAGCATAAGGCCACCCTCCTGGCAGTGGCACTCGGGGCTCCTATGTCTACCCCAGGGCTCGGTACAAAACCTGAGAGGGGGCCCCACAGGAAGGGGACACTAAGACCGGACCAGTGCGCATACTGCAAAGAGACAGGACATTGGAGAAAACGAGTGCCCACACCGAAAGACTGGCTCCCCCCTCAAGATGAGGCCCTCCTCGGTGGTTCCAGATAAAACCGGAGACCCAGGACCTAATTGGCCTCACAGGCGTGAACTCCAAATAAGACCGACCGTGCTCCCTCAACCTTGGCCCCCGGGAGCCCATGGTCACTGTGGACGTGGGGGGCCGACCTGTAACCTTCATGGTGGACACAGGGGCTGAGCACTCAGCGGTGACCACCCAAATCGCCCCTCTCACAGGGTGGGAGACAACCATAGTTGGATCCACTGGAGACCAGGTAGCCAGGCCTTTCTGCCAGCCCTGCTGCTGTCAGCTTGGGGGACATCGGGCAACACACGAGTTTCTCTACCTCCCAGACTGTCCAGTTCCCTTGTTGGGACGGGACCTCCTGCACAAGTTGGAGGCCCAAATCACTTTCCACCCCGAAGGTACAGCTGACCTCTCACTGTCAACCCTGAAGCCCATGATAATGGCAGTCATAGTTCCCAGAGAAACGGAATGGCAAATTTATTCTGGCCCCTGGGCCAAGCTTCACGGCAAAGATCATGCAGACTTTAACTGAGCATTAGGGGTCAAGTGAAAACTCCATACCGCATACAGACCCCAAAGTTCAGGGAAAGTAGAGTGCATGAACCGGACCCTTAAAAACACGCTTGCAAAGTTATGCCAAGAGACAGGGTTACCTTGGGTAGACTTACTTAGTCTAGCATCGCTTACAGTCAGGGGCACTCCAGGGCCGACAGGATATTCACCCTTTGAAATTTTTATTATACACACTCAGTTTATTTTCCTATCCAAAACCCTGAGTCAAGTTCATCACAATGTTCTAGAAAAGATCCCTACAGCAATGGGACACCCAGTCTACACACACCAGCCTGGAGACTCAGTCTGGGTTAAAGACTGAAAGAAAACACCACTAGAGCCCACCTGGACAGGCCCCCACACTGTAGTCTTAATCACACCCACTGCTGTTAAAGTTGCAGGAATAGCATCCTGGATTCATCACACGAAAATAAAGAAGGCCACACCTGAGAAGAACCGGGACACCTGGACAGTACAACATGACCCAGAGGACCCACCGAGAATCCACCTCCAGTGTGGCAGCCCAGCAACCATGCCAGAGGACACCCAAGCCGAATGACCGAGCCGGCCTGTTACATCGCCATCGGCCTGTTTGGACTATTGACCTTACTACTGGGCATTGGACTTTACTCAGTGGCCCCAGAGGACTGGGGACCAGGGGAAAGACTGTTATTAGTCATCTTATATTGGGCTGTGGTGGGGTTTCCTTTTCTGGTTACAATGTTGTTCCCCATTCTAATCCTTGTCTGTCTCCCACTTACAGTTGTCAGTAGCCCTCTCCGTTGCCCTCCAGGATGTATGCAGGATGTCTGGGGATGTAGATGATTTTCACCCTGTTACAGAGCCAAAGGGTTTTGGGCTTACACCAGTCTTAAGGGAGATTGTTACATAGACCCATAGATCTGCACTTGGGGGCGGGGGTGGGGGGTGGGTAGAAGATATTGGACAGATACTACAACAAGAGATGGGTTCAGACCAGACAAAAATAACAGGCCAGAAAAGGGTTCCAGGGTCTGCTGGACATATGTTCCTGGGCTCCTCACTGGAACCCGAAACATAGAAAGTACAGAGCATATGTCAAAGCCAGCTTCAAAGCCCCAGGATACGGCTTCACAACTTCCAGATCCCCCGAGTATAGTGAGGCCAATTTCAGAGCCCCTGGATACTACTCCCCAGATAGCCAAGGTTCTCAACACCACCCTGAATGCTTTGCCTAATCACACCCAATGTTGGATTTGTCTGCCCCTCCAAAGGCGTGTATACCTCGGGGTCCCTGTCCCCTCGGGTTGGAGCAGTTCTGTCAATTCCACCATTAACCCCAGCAAGACACACCTAATTGGACCAGTGGCATATAATGTCCGTCTGGCTAGAACGTTCAACGTTACCTGTCTCGTCAACCTGAAAGGAAGTGAACCTATAAGGACTCTGCCAGTCAGTCTATGCAGTAACAACCAAACTCTCAACTCTGGTATACACTGTCCAAGAGAGGGCGTGTTCTTCCTTTGTGGTAACACTGCTTACCTTTGCCTCCCAGTCAACTGGACTGGGGTCTGCACCCAGATTTTCCTCACCCCAGACATCACTATATACACCACTCCTCAAATGGAGGTTTTAAGCCCCCACCCAGGTGTCCGGGAAAAGCGAGCGGCAGCTTTACTCATAGCACTCCTCGTGGGAGGAGGCATCATAGCTGGGGTAGGGGCTGGACTTGGTGGATTAGGGACTTCGCTACATGTCTACCAAAAGCTATCTCAAGAACTAAACGAAGACATACAACAGGTAGCAGATTCCCTAATAACCCTCCAAAACCAACTAGACTCTTTGGCAGTGGTTACACTTCAGAACAGGCGAGCCCTAGACCTCCTCACTGCGGAAAAGGGAGGGACCTGTGTATTCCTAGGAGAAGAATGTTGCTACTATGTAAACCAGTCCGGAATAGTGACAGCTAAGGTAAAAGAATTATAAGAAAGAGTTCAGAGGAGAAATAGTGAACTAAAACAAACTTGGGGGCTCAATCTGGGCCAATGGACTTCATGGCTATTGCCCCTGGCAGGACCTTTAATGGCTATTTTTCTCCTTGTCACTATAGGCCCATGCCTATTAAGCACAATTATAAAATTTATAGAAACAACTGTAACTCAAAAGGCAACAGCCCATATAATGGCCTTACGAGGCTATGCCCCCTTAAAGGATGATGCCCTATAATAGACACATGAGGACGAATGTCTCATGATATATATATATATATATATAGGGGTATCGAAGGGGTGGAATGAAGTGGAAAATTGGAAAATTCCACTACAGTGGAAAATTCCACTACCGGGTTTCCTCCCCTGCACCCTTTCCCTGGGCCTCCTCCCCTGCAACTCCCCCCCCAACACAGCTGCCGCCCTCATAAATCACCTGCAGCAATTAGAGTACCAGGCCCTGAAGTAGCTTAGGACTCTGCCCCACTAAAGTTAACCCTGTTGTAACCGAGCCCCTCCTCCTGAAGCAGAGTGTATAAAAGACTGCTGTGCTCTTTGGTGCTCAGAATTTGGGGAGAGCAAACCCCCCTCTGGGCCTTGCCGGCCGGCGTGGGATAAAACTTGTTTTTGCCAAATCTGCGTGTGCCGCTTGGTGTGTTCCCGTCAGCTCCGCTGCAACACTTCCACTCCAAGAACAACAGTGATGAAGGCCTTCAGGCACTGCTGCCCCCAGACATGTAGCTTTGGTATGCGAATCACTTTCAACTGAGGGCACCAGGAACAGAGCAAATGCAAGTTGTGGCTTTCTCTGAGCTGCTTGAAGACAGACCTCACCTGTCAGGAATTGCCTCCCTGGGAATCTTATCAACCCGAGATTGACCCATTTACACCACACCCAGACAGACTGTCACCCGCTCTTCTGAGGGCTGCTTTTATTATCTGTGGGGCATTTATCTTCATAATAAGACACCTTTGGTCACCACACACTTCCCCCCTCACCCTCCCAAACTTGTGTGCCCTCCCCACCAATCCCCAAGGGCCTCTTCCTGCCTGTCGCTCAGGATCCTACCTGTATGCGCTTCAATCCTCTGACTCTTCTTGGAGTGTCATGTTTTGTGGGACTCCCATGCTCATGTGTGCAATGAAAATGGTTTATTTTTTTCTGTTAATCTGCTTTATGTGAATTTAATTTGTAGCCTAGTCAAAGAACCCAGAGGGTGGAGGGAAGCCATTTTCCCTCCCTGCTGTAATTACATTGGTCTGATCTGACCTGGATAACCCAGGATAATCTCCTTATCATAAATTCAACTGCTAATCAATTGAATAGCAAACTGAGCTCTCCTTTGCCACGTGATGTAACGTACTCACAGAGTCCAGGGATTCTGTGGGGCCGTCTTTAGGGAGAGCCTCCCTATTCTGCCTACCATAGCATGCCCTCCGCCCTCCTCAGATACAAATCTATCCTATATGCAAAATACATTCATACCATCACAGGGTCCCCCAAATTCTCAAACCCAAAGCCCAAAATCCTACCTAAGTCTTATCAGTTCAAAAGTCCCAAATCTCATAATCTAAATTAAGTATGGGGCCTGGGCACGGTGGCTCACGCCTGTAATCCTAGCACTCTGGGAGGCTGAGATGGGAGGATCCCTTGAGCTTAGGAATTTGAGACCAGCCTGAGTAAGAGCAAGACCCTGTCTCTACTAAAAATAGAAAAAAAATTAGCCAGGCAACTAAAAATAGAAAAAATTAGCCGGACATGGTGGTGCATGCCTGTAGTCCCAGCTACTCCGGAGGCTGAGGCAGGAGGATTTCTTGAGCCCAGAAGTTGGAGGTTGCTGTGAGCCAGGCTAATGCCATGGCACTCTAGCTTGGATGACAGAGCAAGACTCTGTCTCAAAAAAATAAAATAAAATAAAATAAAATAAATTAAGTATGTGTGAAGCTATGCCTACAATTCATCCTGGCACAATGGCTCTTCAATTGTGGACATGCAAAACTCAAGAAAAAAGTTATCTGCTCCTAAAATACAATGGTGGGATACGCATAGGATAGCAGATACAGATATTCTCATTCAAAAGGGGAGAAAATAGAAGGAAAAATGAGTTACCAGTTCCAAGCAATTTCGAAATCCAGCCTGGCATACTCCATTGGGTTTCAAGGTCTGGAGACACTTGTCTGTGGTCCGTGGCTCTGCCCTCTGGGCTCACAGCTCCTCGCTCTGGCTTGGCCGGTCTGCCCTCTGAGTCATCCTCCACCCCACACCCACTTTCTGTCATGAAAGGTAGCACCTGTTTGCAGCTGAGCAGTTTGTAACTGATGCCTGTTTCCTGCCTAAGAATTTTGAAGGTCCATTGGCCTTGTTTTATTTTGCTTTCTCTGCATTTTTTGGTCCAGGATGGCTATATTTTTACTGATATAAAATTCTCAAGAACCTCATGGTTCTCTCATGTATGCCACTGGGATTCAAGCCATGAAACAGAGGCTCCTCCACAGAAAACTCCCAGATAATCCCACCTCTATTTGTGGTGTCTTCTGGGATGATTGAGAAGATCTGTAAGTCACACAGAGTTTCAACTAGCTGCTGATGCCCAGAAGTCTGGTTGCTGCAGGTGTTATCTGAGACTAAAAGCAGCATGGACTTCTCCCTACCTTCCCCCAACCCTGCATAAAAGCTCGCTGCTTCATCTCTGTGACAAGACAAATCTGAGAGACTGCTCTCCTGTCTTCCCACTTTTGCCAAATCCAATACACCTTTCTCTATCTCCAAGCGTCGCTGTCACAGTGTTTGGCTTTAGCTGTACATTGTGTGCACAAGCCTGAATTTGGGGTTCTGCAACACATTTACAATGTTGACTTCCAAATGTGTCCTTCATCCCTGATCTCCTGAGACTTTCTTCTGTATTTCCAAATCCACGCTTGAAATTTCCACCTGGATATCTCATGAGTTTTTAAATTCAAGAGGACCAAAGACCCATCTCCACAAAGAGAAGCTGAACTAGAAAGCCCCATCCTGGTCGTAGCTCCCAGGCGTAGCTCACTGGGGCACTGTGAGAAAGGGATTCGTCACTGGAAAGTAGAGACTGGACTAGTTTCTGGGTTTCTGACTGCTGCGTAGAATCACAGGAGTTCTGTGAAAGGCCGTCCAGGGCTGCTGCTGGAGAAGAGACAGTGGGTGTGGACAGACTGCATCCAAGGCTGCCACGCCCACTTGCACCAGAGCAATACTGGGTTCAGCTTCGTGGGTGTGGCTCCTGGTAAAAAAAATTAAAGAAAAAAAAAAGAATGCAAGTGTCTTTGAAACACACATGTGTATGTATTACTCAGATCTTTTCAGTGCAGATTTTCTTGAAATCCTCTGCCTCTGAAATATATATGTGCCGCTCAAGAGCACGTGTCTCAGTCCCAAGCTAGCAGGTGCCCTGCCAGGACTGTTTCACATACACCTGAGAGAGCCCAGGAAGGAAATGCAAATCTTCCTCTGTACAGTCCCCAGCTTACAGCCTTTAGAATCTGTCAACAGGAAAAAACCCAAACTCTGTAAAATAATTTTAAAGAGATTTACTCTGAGCCAAATTTGAGGACCATGACCCGGAGTCACACCCAAGAAGCCTTGAGCAAGTGGACTCGCTGTGGCTGGGTTACGGTTTGGTTTTATAGTGTTACAGCAGAATTGACCGGGAACAAACCGAGAGGCATGCTGAAGTACAGCCAAACAGGTTTTATTACGCCTGCGGGCTCAGAGGGGACTCGCCACCAAATTCTGAGCCCTGAACAAAGAACGTAGCAGTCTTTTATATATTTTGCTTAGGGAGGAAGTGGGGCATGGTTACAATGTGGTTATCTTTAGTGGGGCAGAGTCCTGAGCAGCCTTAGTGTTGGTATGGAAATTGCTGCGGGTGATTTATGAGAGCGGCAGCTGCTGGGGAGAGGTTGTGGGGGTGGAAGCCTGGTAGTGGAATTTTCCAATTTTCCACTTCAATAGATTTCAGGCAGACAGGGGTTACAGGTAAAGCCATAAATCAATACGTGGGAGGCATACATTGGTTTGGCCCGAAAAGGTGGGCCATCTCGAAGGGGGCTGGCTTACAGGTTATAGGTGGGTTTAAAGATTCTTTGGCTTGTAATTGGTTAAAGACATGAAGCTTTGTCTAAAGGCTTGGAATGTTTTAAGATAAGGAGCTGTTTATCAGAGATAAGCCAGGGACATAGATTTGTTGTGTAAATTGAGGACCTGCAGGTTTGTCTTGCACAGCCTTAGGCCTACCTATTAATGGGTTACAAAGGATGTCCTCAAGAAGGGAGGGGGGCATGGTGAGGCATGTCTGACCTCCCTCCTCCTGGCAGGCAATTTAGTTTTAGGATATTCCTTTGGCCACAAGGGGGTCCATTTAGTCAGCCGGCGGGGGGATTGGGGGGCATGAGCCTTAAAATTTTATTTTAGTTCACAAGCCTAAGGTGTTCCTGAGAAGCTCCTGGACAGATAGCATGGAGGGAAAACTCCAGGCCTTTGTATCCTGCCCCGAACCATATCTCAGGGGCAAAATCATATCCCCTGAGATAAGCTTGACTGCATCTCAGAGATAACTGAGTGTCTAGGAACAGAAGCAACAAGAAAGACGGACAACCTGATGTCTAGCAACTGCCTGCTAATTACTCCACAACAATTACTATTTTTCTTTGTCCCCATAAAAGCAGCCAGCCACTTGGCTTCGCTGCTGGCATCTCCCTACTTTCTTTGGGATGCCACCTGCAGGGAGAAGGCCATGCTCCCAGCAAAAAATCGGGTCCCTTTGGTAGGGGTCATTGCAAAGGATAAGAAAATAATAGAAAATGGAAAATAATGGAAATAAAAGAATACACAGAGACGAAGGTATAGTTTTATAGATTTATAAAGAGTATAGGCAAAGCGGGTACTCAGGGGGCCTTGGATGTCTCCGTCAATAGCAAAAGGCGAAGAGTGAAGTTTTACATGGCATTTATAGGTACAGTGATCGGTTGCCAGGGGTAACAGATTTACATAACAACAGGTAGTTCCTCTTAGGTTAAAAATTTTTCAAAAGTCTTCTTCAGACCCCTTAACTAATTCTATCTACTTGAACAAATGGTTACAAAATCTTTAAAAGACTAACTTCCAAGTTCTAAGGTAAATTTATCATTTAAAAGAAGGGTTAAACAGAGATATATTGGCTCCATATTTTCTTTATCAAGTTATTGTGTATTGAACAGGTAGTCAGGAGTTTAAGCAGGAACTGTCCCTTGGGCTAATTGCTTTTAGCCACAGGTGGCTGTCTGTCAGGCGGCCACTCTTTGATCAGCTCTCATTCTGTGGCTCTTAGCAGACCTGTTTTGCTTTTCAAAGCAAGTCCAAACCTCAGGTCTGAGAATCGCAGCGCCATTGTGGGATACAGCCAGCTACTGATCTTTCAGAGATGCCCTCCTGAGGTGAAACAGCTTTACATATGCAAACTAACACGTTCACATATTCCTTCAGGGCAAAGCTCTGCAAAACTCCTGAGACATTTCTGTCTCCAATAGTTATAGTAATTTATGGAGCAACAACCACCCGTCTCTCTGCTCTCTCCCCCTTTCTCTCTCTCTCTCCCTCTCTCTCTCATTCTCTCTGTCCTTCTAAAGGAAAAAATGAATTTTACTTTTATATCTTAATCTCTGTGTGAGAAACCTTTCTCCACCAGGCCCTGAGCACCTACGAGCCTTTCCACCCTAACAATAAGTCCAATTAACAACAGAAAAACAAGCAGAAGTTTACTGACACATGCAGGGAAGGCCTCCGTTCCAAAGTATTTCTCTCTCAAGGCAGTGGCTTAGAGGCCTTGCCTAAACAGTATTTCCACAAAGAGCCACAATTCCTACATAATTTCAAGGCAAAGGTGAGAGCAGTTCTGTCTTTTAAAAGGCAGGAAATGTGGGAATGTGGTGTGAACTAAAATAAAATTTTAAGGCTCACCGCCCGCCCCCCCACTGGCTGACTGAATGGACCCCCTAATAGCCAAAGGAATATCCTAAAACTAAATTGCCTGCCAGGAGGAGCAAGGTCAGACATGCCTCACCATGCACTCTCCCTTCTTGGGGACATCCTTTGTAACCCATTAACAGGCCTAAGGCTGTGCAGACAAACCTGCAGGTCCTCAACTTACACAACAAACATATGTCCGGTGGTTTATCTCTGATAAACAGCTCCTGTGTTAGAACATTCCAAGCCTTTAGACAAAGCTTTAACCAATTACAAGTCAAATAATCTTTAAATCCACCTATAACCTGTAATTCCCCACTTCGAGATGGCCCACCTTTTTGGGCCAAACTAGTGTATGCCTCCCACGTGTTGATTTATGGCTTTACCTGTCTCCCTGAGATCTATAAAACCAAACTATAACCCAGCCACAGCGAGTCCACTTGCTCAAGGCTTCTTGGGCATGGCTCTGGGTCATGGTCCTCAAGTTTGGCTCAGAGTAAATCTCTTTAAAATTATTTTACAGAGTTTGGCTTTTTTTTTTCATTAACAGTGGTAAAATCTGCTTCAGATTCCTCTGGTGCCTGTGGCGCCTTCTCTGGGCCAGCAAACCAGTGCTGTCCGGAGGCCGAGGCAGAGTGTCCCCTATGTTTTCAGTGTCTTTGACTTAACAGTGCTCAGTACTTGGGGGAGAAATATTTCGGTTTCCTTCACAAGGATGCCCAATATCTTCACTATTAGTTCATATTTTTTCTGGACTAGTTTATTCTGGTAGATGAAAATAAGGTTTTAGTGGTACAACTAGTGAAAATGGGAGGCAAGATAATCACTAATGGTAAATTGTATGATTGTCAGGAAAACCCACGGGAATCAATTGAAAAATAAAAATAATGGGATTTAGCAAATTGGCTGGGTAGGAATTCAGTATAAAAACACCATTGACTTTCTTATGTGCAAATCACAATAAAACTAGGAATTGCAGTGGAAGAAATAATTTTCCTTACAATACCATTTACAAAAAGAATGATGATGTTAAAGCTCTTAGAACTGAATTTAAGAAGGCATTTGCAGAAAAGTCATGACAAACTTTACTGTTTTGCCAAGGAACATAGAAAAAAACACATGAAAGAAAAAAATAAAGAAGTTGAATGGTTGCATAAATAAACAAATTGAAAAGAAATATTGGCCTAATATAAAGACATTTATTTTCTCCAAATTAGTTCAAAAATTGAAATGATTCCAATTATAGTTTTTAACTTAACAAAATGATACAAAATTCTATCGAGAAATTGCTTCTTGTTAATTCGCAAAGCATTTTGTTACAGAATCTGCCTGCTACTTACCCCATATCCAATCTTCCCCTTTTCTCTATTTCACTGCGGACAGCAACGTCCACAGACAAAGCACAACATTCACCAGCCTCCCTTGCAGCTTGGTGTTGCCAAGCAACAAGGTCTGGCCAATGGTATCTCTTAATTGTTTGGTGTGACTTCTGAGCAACCACCTTCGAAACTGTCTCACGCACTTCCCCTTCTCTGTCCTTCCTCCTGCTGACGCCTGCTCCTGTCTGGAGCCCTATGGGCCATGACAGTCTGGCCGAAGTCCTGGGGACACCAAGATGTGTAGGAGAAGTCACATGTCTATTATCATTAAGGAAATCACTTCAGCCCTGTCTAGCACTCAAGGTTTACTTTTTTGTGTGTGTATATGAGAGAAACAAATCATCCTCTTTTTTCAGCTATTATATTTTGATACTTCTGTTATATTCAGCCAAACCTAATAATCCTGATTGATACAGCATTCATTATTGGGAATAAATAAAAAATAGACATACATCTGTATTTCTGATATGAACAATTACCCTAAGATAATTTTTTCAATAAAAAATAAGTGTTTAGAAGTTTGTGTTACTTTGGTATGAATTGTTTAAAATCTGTATACTTTAAAAATGGATTCTCTATTTGTATTTTGTTATATTATGTGAGTAAAAATATCTCTTTTCTGTAAGGATATGCAGAAAATTTATGCATGATACATTGTTTGAAAATTTTTAAAGTATGTATTATGTTTATTTTTAAATACCAGTGTGGATTTCCTAATAAATCTTAACTAAAAAGAAAAGATTTGTTATTTTAAAAGGTGGTTACCAGAACAATGTAACCTTCAGGCAAGTAACCACCTGTGCCTCATTTCTTCATTTACAAAACGGCAAAGTTTTACTGTGATTTTTGTGGAGTCTGCCTCATCTGCAGCAAGAGCCGTCTGGGAAGTTAACGTGTAGCTCAGAAGCCAACACACAGCGGACACCTGAGGGTGCGGCTCTGGGCGCGCACACACTTAGGGGCGCCTTCCATAGAGCAGTACACGCATGGCACACACATGGGGTGATTCAGGGCACACATGCTCTGGTTTGGGGCTCCACGACAAATCAAGTCAGGGCTAAAGGAAAGCCTGTTGTACTTTGTGAAAGTTGGTCTTGTTAATTGGGTCATTCTTGTCACATCCACCTAAAAGAGAGTCGAGAAGCCACGGAGGAAAAGCATTCAGGGCACATAGCGTCGCTCCAGGACTGTCGTTCTCTGCAAGCCCGGCTGCTGGAACTGACCGCTGTAACCTGAGGCCAGGTCATGCAATAGTTGCTGAAACGACTTGCTGGGGCTGTCAGACTAATTTTGCCCACTGCACTCATTGTCATTGACCAGTCGGAGCTGGCCAGCTCTCTGGAGCCCTGCTACTGCGGCGGACTTTCTCACAAAGTAATATGTAACATTTCTTCTCCCCTTTATAAAACCCCCACCTTCTCTTTGACCTTCTCTTTGCTCTTCGTTCATACCAAAGACCACCTAGTCTGTAAGCCCGGAGTTAGAATTATTGGTTCCCGAATAAAACATTAAATTTAGAGATTAATCTCTACATTTTTATTTTAACTTAAACAAGTTATAGCAAATTTGAACGAATTCTAAAAACAAACAAAACAAAACGAGTCAGTACTACTGTCCCGTGCTGCCTCTCCAGCCTGGCACCAGCAAAACAGAGCACTCCTGCCAGGCCCTGGCCTTCGGGGCCGCACATGGGGCGAGTGCTTCCTACTGCACGCGCTTGCCTTGTTGACAGGGGGACTTGGGGATGTTTCATCTGTGGAATGTGAGCTCGTTTTGGGCGTGACTAAATGAAGAAACTATATTAAATGTTGAAAAACACTCGGTAAGATACTTCCAGCTTTTGTTCATATCAGTATACTTTCAAATGATTGGCTCATTTTAAAAAAATTTTATAGTCTGCCTTTTTGCTTTCTATCTAGTCGGCAGGCCCATCTTCCTGCTTCTCATAGACACTGTATGTGCGACTTACATTCGTGTGTGTGTGTGTGTGTGTGTGTGTGTGTGTGTGTACAAAGTTGCCTGTGGCAACTTTGAGATAAGGCTGATAATTTTTTAAATTGATGTTATATGCTTTTCTTTTTTGCCAGTTGGTATGTGGTACAATTTCTCTCCCTCTTTTTTTCTTCCTTCTTTAGTCCTAAAAATTTATTTCACTGATTTTAGGTCCCTTTCCAGCCTCTTTCTTCCTTCTGTATATGCTGATTTTCATGATGACTCTAAAGATACGGATTCTTTGCGGTTTCTCCTTTTACCTCTGGACAGTGAGAGTTCTGGAACATCTTTGTCTTTTAATCCTGTTTATCCTTCTGTTACCTTAACTTATTTGATACCTTTCCACATTTTTTTCTATGTGCGTTGGCTATTCCATTCATTTCTTTGATTTCTTATTCTTTTTATTGTTTTGATTATTATTTTAGATAAGAATGTACTACCATTTCTGGCCATGTGGCAGTCTGGAGAGTCAACAGAAATCCTGCGTTCAGGAAATGCTAGATAGTACTAGGTGAAATATTGCAAAATACCATAAAAAAATACATGGATAATCTAGAAGAATAAGGGAACTCTTCAGGGGCAAGAAGCAAGAAAAGTGAAAACCTACCAGGTAGACATTCACCGGTACCAGGCCTCCGTCTAAGGGAAGGGCTAATTCCAGCAGGCTGGGAGCCTGCTGGGTTTCCATCGGCTTCCCAAGGGTGGGTAAAAACCTTGACTCTCACAGTGTGGGAGGCCAGATTAGAAATATCCAAAAAGCAAAGACATGCAGGGTGGCACCTTTCCTGGGTAAACATGATGTAAAACACCTCTAACAGGGAGCTAGTATGGATACACACTGTGTCAGCCTTCATTCCGGGCCGAAAAGGAGACTCTTATCTAAGAAATCCTAATGCAGTGTCACTATGTGAGGTCTGTGGCTTGCCCTCAACTGTAGGTTTGCCTGAAAATATCTCAAGCACAAATTAATTTACAGTGAGAGTTACTGGTGCTCCAGGCATCTAGCAAAACATTAAATCCTCTCTGGAGGAATGGTAAAAATGGATCCAAATAGTTAAGTAATTATAATTAATAGAAATAGAATCAATTTTTGAAAACAATTGGGGAAAAGTATAGTATGGGACTAGAGGTCATATTGTCCAAAATAAAGCTAAAAAATCCCATAAATAAGATAAGCAAGAGTTGGAAAGGAAAAATATAAGTTTTTCATTGTTTGCAATATATGGCTGTCTATATAGGGAATCCAAAGACTTTATAGACATATTATTATAATTGCTACAAGAGTTTAAAAAGATTATAAAATATAAAATTAATTTGCAGAGTAAATTGAGTCTCCACATTTTAGCACAAATATTTAGAAATGCTATGCTTATGAAAGATGTCATTTATAATACAAATCAAATAATAAAGTAAGTAGGAATAAATCTAATAAAATTTGAGCAAGACATTTATGGAAAATAATAGAACTCTTTAGAAAGACATCACATCTCACGATTAAAGTACAATAACTATTAAACATAACAAATATATGATATTTGTATTTAACATATCTATACTTTATATTCAATTGTTATTTATACCACTAAATTATGATTATGATATCATGACATTTATTATTTAATTATATAAATCATAATATATTTGATTATTCTATACACTCAAAATTAAATTATAAAACTTTACTGAAAGATATTAAAGAAAAGCTAAATAGATATCATTGTTGAAGAATATTTTATATGGTAGAGATATTATTTCTCTCTAAATTGATCTATAGATTTTTTTTTTAAATTTCCATTAAGGGGCTTGACAAATTGATTTTAAAGCTTATATGCAAGCATAAACATACAGAACAGACAAGAGATAAGAGGCTTTTGTAGAAGAAAAACTGCTGGGGGCTGGAGTTGGGGGGGGTGCCCTGCCATTTATCCAGACTTGTTACAAACCTGTCACAGTTAAGAGAGTGTGGTAATGGCGAAGAAATATACCAATGGATTATTAGAACAAAGGGCCTAGAACTATACCAGACATATTAAAAAACCCATCTGGGAAGAGCTGGCCTTGTAGATCGGTTGGGAAAAAAGGGGTTATTTAATAAATGGTGCAAGGACAATTGATTATTATGGGAAAAAGATGTAAGTCAGGAAGGATTAAAGATGTGCATGTAAAAAATAATATTTTAAAAGTTTTAAAAATTCAAACAAGTGTCATAAATAGGACACTCAAAGCACAAATCCTATTGAGAAATTCTGTTCAATTAAAATACAAACTTTCATCCATCAAAAAGTATAATATAGATGAGCCAAACACTCAAAAGACATTTATAAAACCAACAGCTTACTAGTACCAAAAGTACATTTAAAAACTTAAAGCAATAAGGTAAACAGCCCAGTAGAAAACTGGTGAAAGACATGACGAGGCAGTCCACAGTTAAGGAAACACTAAACATAGGGCTTAGTGGTATTGTTAGTTAGAGAAATAAAAATTAAAACCACAATTTCATTCTCAACATTGTTAACAAGGATGTGGGGTAATGGAAATCTCATCCACAGCTGTGGGGATGTATAGAGCCACTTTATAGGACGATTTGGCACCACTTAATATAATTTGGAATTTTTCATTTTCTAAACTCTAGGTATATACCTTTGAGAAATATACCCTATGTACACTCCAGAAAAATTCTTGCAAATGTTCACCAATAGACATGTAAGGGAATAGTCACAGTACCGGTATTCATGGCAGTCCCCCAAAACAAACAACTCAAATGGTTGACAGTAACAGAATGGATAAGTAAGCTCTTCTACATATTAGACATACATACGTGTACACATATACTGAATATACAGTGACGAGAATCAATGAATTACAGTTAGGAACTTTAACACGGATGCATATCAAAAGTGCAACTTTGAGCAAAAACAAGATGCACAGAGTATGATTCCAGGTATAGAAATCTCAAAACAAAATCAAATAATAAATTGGCTTAATGATAGACAAGTATGTGGCAAACTATAAGGAAAAGCAGATTAACACAAAGTTCAAATGCAAAGTAGAAAACCAGTACCAGGGAGAGTCTAACAAGGAGTTTCAAAGACACTGGTAATGTTTCATTTCTTAAGCTGTATTATGAACTAAATTGCGTTTCCCCAAAATTCCGACATTGAAGCCCCTGGTCCCCACTGAGACTGTATTGGAGATGGGGCCTTCAGGGGGTACCTAAGGTTGCATAAGGGCATAAGGGTGGGGCCCTAAGCTGATAGGGTTAGCGTCCTCACACAGCACTAGAGAGAGCTTGCTCTCTTTCTCAGTCTCCCTCTCCCCACACACAAGAGATGTCAAGTCAGCGCACAGTGAGATGACAGCCGCCTTCAAGCCAGGAGAAGAGCCTCAGAATGAAACTTATCTTGCTGGCACCCTGATCTTGGACTTCCCAGCTTCCAGAACTGTGAGGAAAAAAATTTCTGGTGTCTCTTATATTTTGTTATGGCAGCCTGAGCAGACTAAAACAGGCTGGTTAATGGATATTTATTATTTTGCTTTAAACAGTACATATCTATTAATATTTTATAGATCATTTTGTGTGACATATTTAATGAAAAATATTAAATAAAATAGAATATATGTAGATTGCAGACTATTGCCTTCAGCCAGAGATCTTAAACATTGCCACAAAAGAATAAACTATGAACAGTTCTGTAAAGCAGTGTGTGGAGTTTGCATAAATTTAAATAAAATGTGTAATGTGTTAAAAGTCATAAATAAGCACAGGGCCAGAGGTAATGTGAGAATTCATCAATCACGGGGAGCAGGAGCCAGCCACGGTTTGCACTCCTATTGGGAGTTTGGAAACCGGACTTTGCAAACCCCCTTCCCTTGAGGTCTTCCTGAGGCAGAGGCTCGCGATGCTTCTATACGTGGAAAGTGGATTCAGACGTACACCTAGTTTTCGCATAAGCAAATACCCGGCTTGCGGACTAAGTGAGGACTGGGGTGTACAACGTGAGGATGGTCGGGAGCGGCTGACCCGGCAGCGCGCTGCAGCAGGGCGGCTCCTCCACCGTTGCGGCTGCAGGTCCCCCGGCCACCCTCTCCCTAAAGGAGGGTTGTAACTCACGGGGAAGCTCCATGCAGCTGCTGTGCAATTCAGAGACCAAAAGGACCTCCCTTTCTAGGATGGAAGTTGTCCTCGGATTTTCCTACCATGCGGAAATAGCAAAGAGGAAGTAGGGCCTTCGCACTGCGGCCGGTGGAGGCGGAAGAATCGCTGGAGGCCAGGAGTTTGCGACCGTTGAGACGAACAGAGCACACGGCGGGACCTGTCTCAGAAAAAAAGGAAGGGAGGAAGAAAGAAAGAAAGTTAGCCGGCGTGGTGACGCGCACCTGTGCTCCGAGCTACTCGGCAGGCTGAGGCAGGAGGATCGCTTGAGCCTGGGACTTCGAGGTTGCAGTGAGCCGGGCTGACGCCACTGCACTCCAGCCTGGGTGACAGAATGAAGTCCTATCAAAAAAAAAAAAAAAAGGGAAGGCCTTATTAGTACACCTCCACTCTTCCTGTGAGTTTCCCTGGTTTTGGGTTATGGACGAGGGGAGAAAAATAAAACCTTGCCAAGTAATGGTAGCACAGTTTCTTGCAGCTGAGATATATTTTTAAATTTTAAATTTTTATTTTTAATATTTTAAAGGATTAATTACACTTTCTTAGGAAAATCCTCATGTTTCAGGTGTCCTCTCCTTTTGCCAGTTCCTCCCCAAATGGCTTCCAGGTAAGTTACAGGTAGGGCTCAAATGGCCACGGGATCCCGTGGGAGCTGTCCCCCGAATTCCGGCTGTCCCTCGGCTGCAGGGTGACTGAGCTGGTCTCACCTGGCTCCCGGACTGGGCTCTGCTGACGAGCGCCTGTTCCATGGGCCCTCTGGGGGTTGTCCGGCCCTGACCCCTGCTTGCTTCCGGGTGCCGTGCCCTGCATATTTTGACCACGTGACTCCCACCTGCCCGTCCGCGTCCCCGGCGGGTTGTGGGCGCGGGAGGCTGCCTCTGCCCCACCCAGCCAGCCGTGCCTTCTGCTGCCCATGCGGTCTCACACCGATGACAGGTCTGCAGCCTCCTGGGGCTTCACCTGGGGAGGGTCAGTGGCGCCAGGTCTCCTTGGAGTTTCTGCAGCACCCCGCCTCCCCACTCGGAGACTGGTGCGGGAGGGCTAGAGCAGGCAGGACCGCAGCATCCCCTCCGCCCGCCCCGGCCCTCCTCGTCCAGACTCCCTGGTCTGGAAAGAGCCAGGTTTTCACTTTCTCCTCCTCCCGCCAGGGAATTCCCCTGCACCTTGTCCCTGCTTTTCCCTGGAGACGTGAAGCCTAGTGGCTTAGCCTCAGTGGAAGTGTTGCAGCAGAGCTGACCGGGAACACACCGAGTGGCACATGGAGATTTGGCAAAAACAGGTTTTATTCCACGCCAGCCAGCAAGGCCCAGAGGAGAATTTGTTCTCCCCAAATTCTGAGCACCAGGCAAAGAGCACAGCAGTCTTTTATACACTCTGCTTAAGGGGAGGGGCATGGCTACAACAGGGTTAACTTTAGTGAGGCAGGGTCCTGAGCTACTTCAGGGCCTGGTACTCTAATTGCTGCAGGTGATTTATGAGGGCGGCAGCTGTGTTGGGGGGGGAGTTGCAGGGGAGGAGGCCCAGGGAAAGGGTGCAGGGGAGGAAACCCGGTAGTGGAATTTTCCAATTTTCTACTCTAGTGCAATTCTCCAATTTCCCACTTCAGTAGAAAGGATTTTCCCAGTCTGCATCGGGCTTGCAAGAACTTTGATATGGGAGTAATGAGTTGATTAAGAACACGGGATAAAAGAGAATGAAACAAATGCAGCTGTGCTCCAACGACGATGTTTCAGTCAATGATGAATCACATATATGTCAGTGTCCTATAAGATTATGAAGGAGCTGAAAGTTCCTATGGCCTAGTGACATCACGGCTGGCCTAACACGGTGCAACGCCTTCCTCCTGGATTTGTGGTGATGCTGGGGTGAGCAAACCCACAGTGCTGCCAGGCAGGATGGGAATTTAGACAAGAGATGTTTAATTACTAGTGTGTGAAAAACCAGGTTCTTGAACCTTGTGTTTATAATACATTATTTTGTAACATAAGATTGCTGTGAACTACAATTTTAAAATTTAATTCATTCTATTTTTATGTACCCGTTTCTACTTTAGCTCACATTTTGTACAATGTTTGGGAATAACGAAGTTGTGAAAAATCAAAGTTAGAAGAGGCCTCAAGAAGTCTGGGACTCTCGCCTTGTATTCTGAGCGTGAGTCTGGTCTGCAGAGCATTTCTTCAGTGCCCGTCCAGTCTCTGCCTTTTTTTTTTTTTTTTTGAGACAGTCTCGCTTTGTTGCCTGGGCTAGAGTGCCGTGGTGTCAGCCTAGCTCACAGCAACCTCAAACTCCTGGGCTCAAGCAATCCTTCTGCCTCAGCCTCCCGAGTAGCTGGGACTACAGGCATGCGCCACCGTGCCCGGCTAATTTTTTCTATATATATATATTTTTAGTTGTTCAGATCATTTCTTTTTATTTTTTAGTAGAGATGGGGTCTCGCTCTTGCTCAGGCTGGTCTCGAACTCCTGACTTTGAGCAATCTACCTGCCTCGGCCTCCCAGAGTCCTAGTGTTGTAGTGTGGAGGGCGCGAACAGACCACAGGAGAATTCAATGAAGCCAAATTGAGAGTCTTTATTAGCTGGCCAGCGACCACCTCCGCCCGCATAAAAGCAGTACGAGAGGATGGCACCATCTCAAGTTTCTACGAGGGTTTTATACTATTTTTGAGGGAGGCTATGTGGCACAGTGCAGGTGTTCAGGGAACAAAAGCTGGGAGTGAAGTCTGGGTTGTAAGATACAAGGTCACAGGGCATAGTTGCTCTCACAGATCTCTGGCGCCCGAAGGCAGATTACAATCCTTAAAGCAAGCTGCAAGCAGGGTTACAGAAGCAGATGGCAGTTATTAGACAAAAGACTATTCTTTCGGTGTATCACTTCAACTATGTAACTATAATTTAGCTAGCCCCTGGTTTTCTGCTTAGTTCATTTATTAACCCCTTATTGTAAAGCTCTCAGCTCACCACACTAGGATTACAGGCGTGAGCCACTGCGCCTGGCCCAGTGTCTGCTTTTTTAGGGGACCCTGTCCTGGCCTTCCCAGAGCTGAGCCACTTTCGGTGCAGCAAGAAGTCCCGGGCAAGGGCATGTGCCCTGTGGAGCCATGCGCCAGTCTCCTGGCCTAACCATGGGCCAGGCAGTGGCCAAAGGGCGTCAATTTGCAAGCATTTGGGTGGAGTTTGCACAAGTGGGCTGGGGTCTCCCTGCAGCTGTGAGAGGACCCCCAGGGCAGCGCAAACCTGGGAGGGGAAAGAGAAGGACCTGGGTAGGGACTGGGCAGGGCAAGCCTTGATGAAGGTTGTTTCTTCAGGGTAGGAGGACAGCACATGCTTATTTAATTGTTTGTAAGCTTGATTTGTATCTTTTAAATATTTAAATACAAAAAAAACGTGGCATGTGGGCCTCCATTTGCTCTCTTGCCCAGCGCGTGCACGTTCGGAGAGGCTGTCTTGAGTGCTGGGGGAGCTCGAGCTAACACGACAAAATGGTTCATTCCATTTTGGGACACAGCTAAAGGTTAAAAAGCTTTTTTAAAAAACTAAAGCCAAAATCTATCTCTTTCATACATCCATTCTTTGTATCCCCAAACTATATTTATAGAAAACTCTTCAATAATTCAAATATCTCCTAACTTAGAACATCTTCCCTAGCTTTTCTCAAATTAATGTTGATTTACTGTCAAGTATTTCTCTGATTCTAGTAAGAACAGAAGGAAAAAGATGAAGGACTGCGAGTAGTTATTTAAAAATAAAATCTGACAGTTACCTCACATTATAATCAAAAAGCAAATTTCATTATAAAAATTTATTTGCTCATTTCATTAGACATGAAAGGCAGGTTTATTATTATTATTATTTTTTATTTTATAGATAGGAGAGGTTTAAATAAATTAGGTGATTTTCCTAAAGTCTCCAAACTGACCTATCTTTAGACTGGCTGTACTTTAACCAGCTGTTTGATCCCAGAAAAGTCACTATTTCTTAATCACGGTTCTTTCTTTTGTAGAAAGCTGTGACCTGTTTTTCAAAGCTGCCTCTAAGGTTCAGTTGGCCCATGTAGATGAAATGGGCTTCTGCATCTGTGACTGAAGGGTGTATAACAAAATACCCCAAAACTTAGTGGCTTAAGACAGTGACATGAGATTTCTCTTGTCTGTGGGTTTACTGGCCTTTCTTCTAGCTGTCTCCACTGGTCACTCATACGGCTGCAGTGGGCTGAAGGCGCAGCAGGCCTGGCTGGGGTGGCCGGGTCTCCTGGTGCTGGCGGAAGTATTCCGAGATGCGCAAGGCGGAGCGTGCACACGCCCTTCCCCTGCAATGCTGTCGGTTAAAGCAAGGGGCAAGGCTAGCACCGACTCAGAGGATGTGGAAATAGGCTCCATCTCCTGGTGGGAGCTGCAGCAAAGTCACCTTGCAAAGACTTGTAGACCCAGGGAGGCGCCATTCACTCGGGGTGTCGAGGCAACAACCTACTTACTTCTGGCCCCATCCCTGCCAAGACTCCCACAGTCTCATCTTGTCCCAGCAGCGGGCGAGAAGCCGTGATCTTGTGATCTGTGTCAGGTCTGGATGCAGATGAGGCTATGTGGGTACAACTCCTCTGGGTGGCGCTTACCTTGGGAGTGACTCTGGTTTTAGGACTAGAAAGCTGAGAAGGGGTGGCTCACACTGGGGTAGCTGCCTGATGCTCGGCAGCCTGGTGTGCCCCTTGTCACCAACCCCAGATGCCATAGGGTGTTATTCCTACAGCCTTCCCCGCCCCACTGGCAACATCAAAGAAGGGGGCAAATGAATGGTCAGCTCAGTGTGTCCATTGGGGTCCTCCTGTCTGCACCCCCTATGGCGTCGAGGGGTGGTGCCAGTGTGCTAGAAAACTCATGTGGGAGATAATCTGCCTCTGGCCCACAGCGGCTGCACAAGCTTTGATTTGACCGTTCTCCCACTTTGTTGTCTGGGTACAGCGAGAGAGCCAAAGCTCGCCACATCTGCCAAGGAAGGCTGCTGTCTCATTTTGGGGAGGCTTCTAAAATCAATTTTACGGTTGTGCCAGTGTCTCAATATCTTTACTATTCACATTAAATATGCGATCATGTGACCACTTGAAAGCAGCACCATGAACTCCTCTTCTTGCCAGCCCTTCTTAGCAGGGCTTTCCTTGATAGTGATCAGTGGTTACCATTACAGTCTTCCTGGTTTCTTCTGCTCTGGAAAACGTAGTGCGTGAGTGCCACGCGTGCTGTGCGCAGGCTACGTCATGCGCCACGAAGAATTGGTTTCATAACCACTGGCGTTATTTTCAAGGGAATTGTATCCTGTAAACAGGAACCTCATGAGAAAACACAAATGAGCAATAATAGTTTCTGATATTGGTACTCAGATAAAAGCCCTTATTCAGTTTCCAATGGCTTTAATATGCATAAATCTCCCAGCACACCTGCATTAGAAAGGCAATTCCTGTACTCATTATGTTTGTACATACATACATGCATACTTACATAATGACATACACATATACGTAACGATGCACGCGTATACGTACATGTAATAATACACATGCACACATGTTTCATGTTTTTGACCTCTAATACCTTGTAATTTTAGTTTTTTTTTTTAACTATCACAAATAGAATTTTTTAATCTAGTTGATCTTATTTACAGCTTCTCTGTTTTAGATTTTTTCAAAATATTAAAGGGATACAAGTGTTACTGTTTTGTGAATGAATTGTATAATGCAGAAGTCAGAGCTTTTAGTGTGCCCATCACCAGAGTAGCCTACCCTGTACCCAATAGGTACGTTTTATCCTTCACTCGCCTCCCACCCTACCCTCTTCTTAGTTTCCAGTGTTCTTTATACCACTATATGACCACGTATATCAGTGATCCCCAACCTTTTTGGCACCAAGGACCAGTTTCATGGAAGACAATTTTTCCATGGACCCGGTTTGGGAGGAGAGGGAGGCAGAGCTCAGGCAGTGATGTGAGTGATAGGGAGTGGCTATAAATACAGATGAAACTCCCTGGGCCGCTGCTCACCTCTTGCTGTGCGCCCAATTCCTAAGTTTCATGGAAGACAATTTGGAGGGAGGGGGTCAGGGAGAAGGGAAGATCAGGTAGTAATTCACGGCCCAGTACCAGGCCATGCCCGGCGAGTTGGGGATCGCAGATGTATATCCATCGTGTAGCTCCCACATGTTAGTGAGAACATGTGGTGTTAGTTTTTCCATTTCTCAGATACTTCACTTAGGATGATGTTCTTCAATTCTATCCAAGTTGTTGCAAAAGACATTATTTCATTCTTCTGATGACTGAGTAATACTCCATGGTATATATATACACATCACATTTTCTTTATCCACCTATCAATTGGCCCTCAGATTGATTCCATATCTTTTTGCAATTGTGAATGTGCTTGTAATAAACATTTATGAGCAGGTGTCTTTTTGGTATAATGGCTTCTTTTCCTTTTGGCAGATACCCAGTGCTAAGATTGCTGGATGGAATGGTAGATCTACTATTAGTTCTTTAAGGAATCTCCAGACTGTTTTCCCTAGAGGTTGTTCTAATTTACAGTCCCATCAACCATGTATAAGCATTCCTTTTTCATGGCATCCATGCCTGTATCTGTTGGTTTTTGATTTTTTAATAATGGCCATTCTGATAGGGTTAAGGTGGTATTGCTTTGTGGCTTAATTTGCATTTCCCTGATGATTTAGTGATGTTGAGCATTTTTCCATATGTTTATTGGCCATTTGCCTATCTTCATTTGAAAAAACCATTTATGATTGTGCCCACTTTTAATGGGGTTATTGTTTTTTTTTCTTGCCAATTTGTTTGAGTTGTTGTAGATTCTGGATATTAGTCCTATGTTGAATGTATAAC
>NW_012149986.1:2507044-2520389 GCF_000956105.1 Propithecus coquereli | reverse complement strand
AAGGCCTTAACTAAAAACTTGGGGTCAGCGGAAAGGAATGTTAAGGTTTGGCCTGTGGACGTGACTCTCTCCAGACCCATCAAAAAGAAATTTAGAAAGAAGAACAGTGGTCAGCCTTATCTGAGGTTTGCCTGATAGTGGCATTTTCCATCTGGTATTTTTTTTTTTTTTTTATTTCAGCATATTATGGGGTACAGATGTTTAGGTTATGTATGTTGCCCTTGGTTCCCCTCCCCCCAAGTCCGTGTTTCAAATTTTTATAGAAACACACACGTACTTGTGAATATACCTGGATGACTATACTAATTTCATTTTTAGGACTTAAGACAAACCACATTCAGCTGGCTGGCTATACTATCTAAGATGGCGATGTTTCCTAGGTGGATATTTGAAAAGATTGTAACCATTTGAAAAATTGTAGTAAAAATAAAGAAGTGGTATTCTGTGATGAAACAATTTAGAGGTAAGTTCTATGAGCACTGTGCAGATCATAGGACAACTTTGTTTCAAAAAAGATAATCGGCCTCCGTGGAATTATTAATAATTACTACTGCTCAGGCCGGGGCATTTGATTACTTCAACACTGACACCAAATCCTTTGCAGATTAGGGACTCTCACCTGGTGTCATGGGACTCTCACCTGGTGGAATACTGTGCCCTTCTCAGTGTGCCAGTTTATGTTGATCAATGTGAAAAATTAATTTTTGCTAAACCTAAAGCTGGGTATTGGATGACACACTATTAAAATATAGGGTCTATAATGTGTAGTGTGGAATAAAACTTATTGAGGCTATAATGGAGAAAATGTCTTTGAGGTATGTTTCAAATAAAACACAGTTTAAAGAAAAGTGGTAATCTCTTGGTCCCAATCCATTGAGTCAAAGAGATAGTTCCCTCCAAGGAAGGGGTGTTTACTTAGAAAAAAGAAATCCTTGATTCACTTTTAATCTTGTAGCTGATATTCTTGAGTTCCTAGATAGTCAGTCATCTCAAAATCCAGGTTTTGCGAGACAAAAAGGGATTTCTAGCTATACCTTGACATCTTGACAGCTGAGCTTGCAGGCCTGAGTGTGGAGTTTACTGTAAGCCTCCCCTCCAGCACACTGCCCTTCCTGCCTCTTGAGTCTGCCAAGCTATGGTGTAATCCAGAGCCGTGGAACATGTCGTTGCCCCGGTGTGGAAGGCGTGTCCCCTAAACCCTCTTCTCACTGAAGGCCTGGTTCACATGGTGCTTGCTCAGGTACTTCTTGCCTGTGTGCCCTAGTGGAGGCAGCTGCTCTCTTTCAGTACCTGGAGTGGTTGCAGCATGTGTTTGCCTGGGTATAGACTGGCTTCCCCAACTAGATGTAAGCTCCTGGGGCACAAAAGGTGCCCTGGAGCAGGGCGGCACTCAGTCAGTGCTGGACACCAGCTGGGGATCTTTGTGGCTGCACTGCACATGAAGAGAGAAGACTTTGGTTCGGATGAAAGGAGAGTGGGGCTAGACACTGCAGGGGAAGGGAGTGTCAAAGAGAAGGAATAAGTAGGCCCAGACGTTTGCATGAGAGTGGATCTGCGACAGGGAGGCGCTTGGGCTGGAAGACTGGCAGCTGGAGACTCCCAGTATATTGTTTTGGAACACTGGGATACTGTCTGTATTAGCCAGTATTCTCTAGAGAAAGAGAACCAATAGGATATCTATCCACCCATCTATCTAAAGAGATTTATTATTAGTGATTGGCTCACATGATTATGGAGGCCGGGCAGTTCCACTGTCTGCTGTCTGCAAGCCAGAGACCCAGGCAAGCCAGTGGGGAAGTTCAGCCACCTCACAGAGGCTTGGGAAGCAGGTGAGCTAATGTGTCAGTTCCAATCCGACCGAAGGCCTGAGAACGAGGAGCACCGGAATCCGGGGGCAGGGGAAGAAGGATGCCCCAGCTCCAGCAGACAGCACATTCACCCTTCCTGCCCTTTTGGTTCTATTCGGGCCAGCTCAGACCTGGGGGCTTGGAGCATGCCCACTCATCTACTTTTCTGAGTCCACTGATTAAAATACTAATCTCTTCCAGACACACCCTCAGTGACACGCCGGGGAACAACATTTTACCAGCTATCTGGGCATCCCTTAGCCCACTCAGATTGACGCATGAAATCAGCACCACTCTCCTAAGTGACAGTCACAGGAGGGTGGTTCAGTGCGTTACGGATCATCCACACGGCGTGATCTTGTGCTATGGAGGCATACAAATAATGTTTATGAGAAGGTTTTTCTCACATGAACATTGCTTATTCAGTAATGACAATATGCAAATGGGGGACACAGACTCTTTATAGTAGGAATGACGTGGGTGGAAATCTGCCAGCTCATTTCTGAGAGGGAGAATGATGGTTTTATGTACACACTAATAACTTTGACTTTTATACATATGAAGAGGTAGATAAACAAGGTATATTCATAAGGCATTAAAATTGTGGAAACTTTCAAGTGAACTGATTTCTGGTTTTACTTCCGAGGCCAACAAGGTGTGTATTAATCAGGACAGGATGTTACCGAACCGAATCTGGGTCTGCTCACTCAGTGCAGCAAAGCCAAACACTGGAACTGAGATTTGCAGTCAGAGAAAGAAAGGTATTTATAGCAGGGTGCCGAGTAAGGAGAACAGACGCTAACACTTAGGACCCAGACCCCCTGGTGGCTTACAAACAAAGGCTTTGAAGGCAGGGGTACATGTCAGGAAAGCAAAAGTTAGAGGTAAAATTGTAAATCAATACATGGAGGTTAAAAATTGATTTCGCCCAAAAAGGCGGGACATCTTGAAGCAGAGATTCTTTGATTAGCGATTGATTAAGGAAGCAAGGCCTTGACTAAAAACTTGGGGTCAGCGGAAAGGAATGTTAAGGTTTGGCCTGTGGACGTGACTCTCTCCAGACCCATCAAAAAGAAATTTAGAAAGAAGAACAGTGGTCAGCCTTATCTGAGGTTTGCCTGATAGTGGCATTTTCCATCTGGTGGGAATTTCTGAAAAACAACTCAAGAATATATGTTCGGATGTTCTCTTTTCGTTTCTACAGGGAACCAAAAAACCTGTGACTCTGGCTTGCTGGGGAGACTGTTGTTTGAAGTTAGTACTGCCTTCCTGCTTCTTACCTGCTCATTCACTTCTCAAGGCTACCTAGGTAGCTGGAATTGCCCTTGAAGAGACCCAAGATTTTTTCCTTATTTTCATGTTTGGGGGGCCTGGCAGGCCTCCGAGAGGGGTCCGTGCTCTGTCTCAAGGAGAATCGTGCCTCTGCACTTCATGTGTGCCCTGTCTTGAACATCACCCCAAGTGGCTGTAGTCTCTTTAACGGTTATGTAGTGTCTACCCCACTCCAGGCCGCGGTGGGTTTTTCCGGGTGATCCAAGCTAGACCAAGTCCCACAGTAGGAAAGGGTTTTGTTGTTGTTTGTTTGTTCTTTCCCTTCATAATATAATTAGAAAACACTAAATGATTAATGCATAAATATTTGAGCACTACAAATAAGTATAAGAAAGAAAATTGTGCTTTTCTGAAATCCCTCTGTCCCAGGGCAACCACCATTCACACCATTCACATACGTATCACTAAGTTAAAAAAAATCTATTTTCCAAATGGTGCATCACTTATATTGCAACATGGATATTCAAAATTTTTTTACTTAGTTACTGCAATATCTAATCTACTTCCCCTTCCCTCTCCTACCTCCCTCAACCAAAACTAAATAAGCAGCCTGGTAGATATCCCCTCATAATCTTCTCTTTTCTCACATAATTATACACAAATAAGTATATATATATTTAAATTTTTTAAAAAATTTTTTAAAAATTTAAATTATTTAAAAATAAAAATATACTTCTCCGTATTGTCTTTTTAATTTAACAATAAAGTGTGGAAATTGTACAGCTATTTATTGGTTGTCTTCCCAAAATGAGATAGCTCTTCACGCTTCTACTGGGAATTCTGCTAATTAACCAATAACCATGCCAATCACTCTGCTTTTGGTGAAGTTGTGCCCGTCTGATTAGGCAGTGACCTGTCATTATTACTTTCCTTCACTTCCTGCCTCTGGCGGAGCTGGGCACCTTTCCAAGGGTAAAGGTCACTCAGGGTTTGTTCTTCCTGTCGCCTGCCGCCCAGCGGAGGCTCCACACCTCCCGCCCTGCCACCCAGTCATCTTAGTTTGGAGGGTTTTAAACCAACGAGGCGTGTGGTCTCATTGATAGTTTTAAGAGCTCACACTGGCTGGAGTGAAAAGAATAAATGAATTGTGAGGGCAGAAGTGGAAATGAGGGGGCTGATTCTGGAGGTGCAGCAGTCAGTCACTCTTGTGAAGGTGAAGGGGACTTGGACCAGCATATAAATTTTAAGGGAAAGGACATTAAACATTTCATCAATCTAGTGTTTGCCATCAGGTTGTTATTCCTGTTTTTCCTATGATTGCTAAATTTTACCTTTTAGCATCTGTTGACATAATCACATGATTTTTCTCTCTTAATTCTATAATGACTTATGTCAATAGGTTGCTATGATTAAACTGTCCTTATATAATTATTCTTGCAGGTATTTTGAATTACTTTTTAAGACATTGCCAGATTCTATTTTTGAACATTGTATTTATAACTGGGATTGATGTATTTTCTTTTTAAATTTTATTATTATAAGATAACTTATAATAATGACTTCTCAAATAAATTGGGAAACTTCGCAATTCCTTTTTTCTTCTATGGATGTGAATATTTTAAGAATCACTGGAATAATCAATTATTTAAAGGTCATACAGAATTCAGTTGTGAAGCTGTATGTCTATGGCATCTTTAAAAAATGATCTGCTTCAATCATATTTCCAATCTTCCTATAAAAATTATTATATTTTCTTCTTTCCATTTACATTTTGATAGGAAATTATAAGTTGTGTTGCCATAGCATTGTGTGTGGCATTCTCTTATAATTCTTTTAATTAACTGTATCTATGATGATGTCTCCCTTTTCATTTCTAAACTTGTATAATATTGTCCCGCCCTCTATTCATTCATCAGCCTCAGGAGAGGTTTATCTATCTTGTTGGTCTTTTCAAAAACAAACTTTTGGTTTTATTGGTAACTTTTTAATTTCAAATTTATAAATTTCAGCTTTTATCTTTATGAAATCTGTCTTCTTACTTTTATTTTTTCTGTTTATTGTTCATTTCTATATTCTTTGGCTAAGTACTGAGGTCTTTCATTTTTAGCCTTTCTGTTTTAGGAATGAAGGCATATAGGATTACACATTTTCCCTTGAGGGCAGTTTGCACAGGATTGGATGTGAGAATTTCTCCCCATCTTGCTTTCTGATGGTTTGTGGGACCCGAAGCCCCACCTGGGACAGGGATCCCAGTCTGGAGATCCCACAGGAGGTTTTGTTCTGCTGGTGCTGACCCTCGAGAGTCAGCAGCACCCCGGAGCCAGGCATGTGTTATGGTCACTGTGTTTGAAAGACACTCATCCATTTGCCTTAAATTATAATTTTATAAGCTCAGACAGCTTTACATACAAATCTCACTCTTTCTAGTTTATGCAAATCATTTTTTTGCAGGGAGCAACATTCCAAAAGGCAGTCCACAGAGATTGCTTTGAGGGCAGTGAAGACAAAAAATTTATAGGAAAAAAAACCCCATTAAATATAGAGATTAACTCTTAAATTTTTTACATTTTGATATTTGCACACCTTGGCAATTGCCACCTATTTCACTGAAGTGGGACTGTCCATGAGATATAGATTCCTTTCCTTTTTTCCCCAAAATAGACCAGTTTGTAAACTCATTGCATTTGCCTCCTCTTTTTAAGGTTAATTCTGTATTTTTTAACTCCCATCAGCTGTACTTTAAGGGAGGCATACTTCTCATTTTAACATTTTATATAACTTTAAAAATATTGATGATAATTGCTATTATTTGAGATTTAATGCCATATAATCTATGACTTATAAAAACAGCTGTATTTGAAGATACGGCATCAAGAATGCATCAGGGGAAGCCACGCAGAAGTGATGCTCTATCTTTGTTTACTGCAGTTTTACTGGCTCGTGTAACTGTGAAAAATTCTGACATGACACAGCACACAACAGGGAAAGAAACCTTTTAGTTCACCCGTCACTTTTTGTTGAAATAACTAAGTTGGAGATGTCATTAGAAAGCAGTGGCAGAACAAAGGAATGAGGAGGACGGTGGCTGTGGAGTGGTGTGCTCTCGAAAGCATGGTCTCTGCAAGTTTCTTAATCTCGCATGCGGGAGAGGCTCTAAAGAACAAAGAAGCAATACAGGATGGCAGAAGACATTTATTTAAATGTCACTTATGCACTGGGTAATGAGAAGTGAAGGAGTTCTACTGGAGACAATAAACCAATTTTTGCGAGAGAAGATGAAGTAATTAATTATTCAAGGGCAGTGGCTTAGCCTTGGACTTCATTTTCACAGACCACATTTACCCCTAGCTGTTGAAATAAGAATCAGCCTGCATGCTCCACTCACTTGTACTCCCACTGCGACGATGGCGGTGTTTGGACAGGCTGTGGTTCCAGCAAGGCCAGGGTGACGGACAGACAGTGGCTGCACCCCTCAGACTCTAGTGAGGCAAAGCTTCCTCCTGCCTTTTTCTGGGCTACCTGAGCCCCGGAGTCATGACAAGCTCTAGCCCATGACGACTTCATGTCTGAAGGGGCTGCAGCATCAGAGAGGTTTTGCACTGGGAGGCTGACTAGCCACAGATCCCCCACAGGGCGCCCAGGCTGGCTTTCGAATATTCTCCTTAGGAAAATGTTGCTGGAAGGAAGGATCCTTGGAATCGAACTTGGTAATCATGTGTCTTCACTCTTGCATATCCTCTTAGGTCTGCTGGTTGCCAAGACGAACATACCCTCAGGATCTGGAGAAGCCCTGCGGTCCAGTGAGGACACTGCCAAGCTCTAAGAAGCAAATGATGCCCGGCATGTTCTCCTTTCCCAGTTGAACCCACCATTTACTTTGCAAGGGCTTAGCATTCTGAGAGAGGTGTACAAGATGACGTCCATGTTCTCTCTTAGCTCCAGGTACAGAATTTTTGGATGATGTAAACCATAAGGCTTTCTTTTTATCAAACATGAAAGAACAGGATGCATTTACCTATACCTTTCTCTCTAAAAACCTACCATATTAGTCAGGGTTATATTTAGTTACATATTATAAGGAGGTGGCTCCCATGATTATGGAGGCTGACAAGTCCAAGATGTGTGGGGTGACTCGGCAAGCGGGAGAGGGGGCAGCAGCGTAGCTCCGGGCTGAAGGCTGGCAGGCGAGACTCGGGAACCACGTTTCAGTTTGAGCGAGGGCAGGAGACACTGATGCCTCGTTCAGAGGCAGTCAGGAGGGGCAGAGTCTTTCATCTGGGGAGGGTCAGTCTCTTGTTTCATTCAGGCCTTCGACTGAGGGAGGAGGCCCATCCCCATGGGGAAGGCCATCGCTTTATTCAGCTCACAAATTCAAATGTTAACCTCATCCTTACCACAAACTCGGCAGCAATAAATAAATAAATATATAAATTAAATAAAATTAAAAATAAATAAATAAATAAGACAAATGTCAACCCTCACAGATACACCCCGAATGTTTGACCAAATGTCTGGGCACCCCGTGGCCTAGTCCAGTTGACACATAACAGTAACCATCACACATGCCAAAGGAATAGTAACAGAGGACAGCAGACAGCGGGGAGAATTAGGGAGTTTCAAAACCCTTGGGTGCAGGCTGGGAGACAGGCAAGACCCTGGTGGTCTGCACGGTAACCGAAGGGATGGAACAGCAGCAAAGGAGACGTTTCTCTCTGGGGTGGTGACCGCCAGGGCCCAGAGGGACAGAGAAGAGAAGCCTAAACCAAAATAGTTCATTAAAAAAGATTCTCTGCAGAGACTCCAAAGAGTCAGCTTTCTCTACGCTGAAGGGGAGCAGGGAGCTGCACCCCAGGAAATCACCACTGAGAAAATGGGATGATCTCCTGGCGGTGGCAGGAGTCGGAGTGGGGCTGTGGAGGAGCCTCCCTCTGGACCGGCGCCTGCTCCCAGGGCCTCACCACTGCCTCCTGAAGGAAGCCCTGCGAGGTCACAGAGCTGTGGCCAGCGCCAGCCCTGGAGGGAGCTGAGAGAGGGAAGCCACAGGAGCGAGTGCGTCGATCAGCCACGACTGCCGTTTGTGAAAATGATGTTGTCATAAAAAACTCGCCTGGTCGACCCAGGACTGTTAGACACTGGAGGATGCGCTGCGTGTCGTGTCCCCCGTGAGGGGAAACGCGAGCGCACAGGTGAGGTGTAACCTGTCCGCCTCTGTGCAAGGCGGTGTGTTCGCTCCGGGCTCTTCGGCCAAGTCAGGGATAAGATGAGTCATGGCCTCCTAGACGTCTGGAGTTCAGGCATTTGTAGAAAAGGAAGAGAAATGCTTGCCGACTTCTCACTGCATTTTAATCAGCTCCTGCATGTTCTGTCTAATCTGAGATGCGAGCCAGCGATCCTCTTGTTTCACTTTCCGTCCTCCTCTTTCCCACAGACGCCACTTCTATTTCGGCCCGGAGACCTTTTGCCCTTTCCATCCATCTGCATCATTCTCAGTCCTCACAACCACTCTTCGGGGTTCGGGGTGCCGTCTCTGACCCGCCACCCTGCGGTCACTGTCCTCCTCTCCTCCCCACAGTGCCGCAGCCCCTGGCACCACGCGTGGCACCGGACTGTCCCAGTGCCTACCCTTCCTGGGCAGTCCCGTGAGGCCTCGGATTATTTGGTGTCCTTCCCGGAACTCTGCTCCTCGGTGGCCTCTCCGCCTCAGCCCCTGGGCCGCCTTCTAACCCAGAGCTGAGACCGGCCGCGCCGCCAGCGCCCGCTGTCGCCAGCGACGCCTGCAGGCGCGGCGGAGCGAGGCCCGCGCTCTTCCGCTCCGCAGCTGGCGGGCAATTGTCGTGACGCTCCGCTTTCCTCCGTACCTCGGCTCTGTCAGCGCTCCCGAGCCGTAAGCTGCTTTCAACGTGTCGACACTTTATATAAATGTTATTACTCTGTGTGTTCTTTTGCAACTTTCTTCTTCACTTGCCCTTGTGTTTGTAAGATTCATCTGCAACAATTATTAGATAATTCCTTTCTACTTCTGAATAACATTCCTCTGCTTTTAATATTGAGATGGCTGTATTTATCATCGCTTTTTGCTATTTCAAACAATGCCTACCTGAACATTTTTGTACATGTCACCTTGTAAATGTGCATGAGAACCTAGGGCACGCCCGCGGAGGGAGACTGCGGGAGGGCTCAGCCTCGCCTTGCGGGCAGCCCGGTTACTTTCCAGGCGGTGGTAGTGATCGCCCCGCCTGCTGAGGGCATGCAAGTGCGCAGGCTGCCCCATGTCTTCGCGGACACGTGGGATTCTCTGACTTTTATTGTTTTTAGTCTGACAAGTGAGAAATGTTATTTGGTTATTTAAATGCTCATTTCATTGTTTACCATTGTGGTTGAACGTTTATTAATAAAAAATACGTAAATATGTTTACTGGTCATTTGCTTTTTTTCTGAATTGACTCTTTAGATATTTTGCACATTTTGCTTCTGTTTTTTAAAAATTATATTCATTTTGAAAGTCTTTATATGTACTCATAGCTAAACTTTTGTTTAGTGCATTAAAAATATTTTCTTCCAGGCTGTCTCTTTATTTTTATGTTATTTTTTAATAAACAGACATTTTAATATTTCATGTAGCTGAATAAATATTTTCTTTGTTTTCTTTTATTTCTGTGTCTTTTTAATGAAACTCTATGCTACTCTGATATTCTCCTATATTTTCTTGTGAGCATTTGAAAATTTTTCATTCCATATTTCAATTTGTAATCCCTGTAAAATTTCTTTTTGTATATTTTTATGGCTTTATCAGTTAGGAATCAAAATGTCCATTTTTCCATACAAATAAACAATTGTTCTAGCTCTATTTGTTTATTTGTGGGACTACTTCTTCCATTGATTAAGTTTTCATATAGGTTTGTGGTTCTATTTCTAGACTCTTTATTTTTGTTTCAAGTCAATTTGTTATTTCCTAAACCAAATTTTCACTGTGATAAGTCCTAATAATAATACGATAGTATTATAATGTAATAAATCCTAATAATAGAATAAGTTCTAGTATCTGGTAGGGCAAAGGCACCTATATTTCTATCTTTCTCAGAATTGTCTGGGGACTTCCTAGCACTTTGCTCTTCCTTGTCAATTTTAGACTCTGTCTCTCTTGCCTGCCGATCAGGACTTTGTGGACTTGGATTGAATTTATGGATGGATTTGGGGGAAAATCAACTTCTGATAGCGAGTCTTTCTATTTTTGAATATAGTATATTTATTGCTCAAGTGACTTAGGTCTTCTGAAATGTCTTTTAATAAAGTTTTATAATGTTCTCTGTAGCAAAGGTAAATTGGTGCTTTACCTTTTTATTGCTATTGTAAGTAGTAATGTCTTAAAATCAAATTTCAGACTCATATATTAAATGCTCATATATAGGAGTATATTCAATCTGTATTTACTGATTTTGTAGTCAGCAATTTGCTAAACTCTCCTTTAATTCTGATATTATGTCAGACTCTTGGCTTTTCTATGTGGTCTTAATCTATTTTGTTTAATCCTCTGAAATTATTTTAATCATTTTTCTTTTCTTCTAGGGATCTTAAATTGAAGAGTTTATTCCATTTACATTAATTGTGATTACTTTGATACTGAATTTGTTTTTAAAATGTCATTGTACATCCTATTTTCTTTCTTTATTTATTTTTTGCTTTTATTTTTTTCTTGCATTTAAAGATCCTTTGGAATTATTATTTTTTTGTCATTCCATTTCCTCCTCTATTTGTTTAGAAATTTTATGCTATGCTTCTGTTCATTTAGTGGTTACTCTAAATGGTGTCTTGTTTCGATGAGTATGTGTGTGTGTGTGTGTGTGTGTGTGTGTGTGTGTGTGTGTGTTTGAATTCTAAGCTACTTCATTCTGGGGGAACTCTAAGTGTTAATAGCAGCATGTGAAGCCCTGGGCATAATCCTACCCCTCGGAGGATTTGCATTCACTCCTGCTGGTCCCAAGGTGGTGCTCCCTACCCAGAGCCACTGTGCTCTCTCCTCTGAAAGGTTTTGCATCCCAAAAGCAGTGTGATGAAGTCCAAAAACAGGCTGGGGGTGGCTTATGCTTGCAAAATCTCAGAAGCAATTTTACTCCCCCCATTGTCAGTGTGGAGGTAGTCATGTTCCTCACCAGGTGGAGGTGATTTCTTCTCCACCCACACCAAGGGCCACATCGCTGGGGGCCCAGCTGTCCCTGTACACTGTCCCCTCTGCTCTGTCTGTCCTTGCCCCCAGCTGCAGCCCTCGCGCTGAAGCCTGCAGTTTTCAGGGCTCGGCAGGTGCCTGGTGAAAGCTGTCTTTGGCATTCTCCGCCCAGGATTCTTGCTTCCTCACTTCACCCCCTGCCTTTTTTTTTTTTTACCTCTGCAAATTCTTTCTTTTGTGCCTTGAAATTAAATTAAGGAAAGTGTTTGATATAAAATATGCATTTTATTTCATATTTAGTTGTTTCATTTGGAGGACTGTTCATGGCAGCCTGCCACACTACCGGAATTTGGAGATTGAAACACAGATGATGAAAAACAGGAAAATTTGTAGCAGAAAGGCACAGAGTTGACCAACTGTAACACACTGCCTCTTGGCAACACCTGGCACATCCTGCTTTATTAAGGCAGCCGTGTGCCTGAGCCAGGCCGTCTGGGTTCGTAACTTGACTGCTTGCCAGCCCTGTGGCCTGGGGCAAGTTTCTTCCCTGTGTCCTCAGCTTTCTCCGCTCATGCTTATTACTTGTTCCAAGAAACAACAGTGTATGAATAACGACAGTTTATTTTACCTTCTGCTGATGAGGACATTTATACTTTATTCAGATTTTGGCTTTTACAGAGCGTAGAAATATTGTACGTGTCCGTTTGTGCACGAACGTACATAATTTCACTGGGTATGCAACTAGGAGTTAAATGGGTGGGTCCCAGGGTGTGTTTCTGTTCAATTTTAGCTGATATTGCCCAACAGTTTTCTCAAGGAGTTGTGCCGACTTACATTCCCTACAAAAGTGTCTGCAAGTTCTCACCTCTCCACATCTTCACTAACAATTGCCACTGTTGACTTTTAAAGCCATTATCATAGACATATAATGGTGACACATTTCAAGTATCATTTTAACTTTCCTGTTGACTAAGGACATATGTTTACTTGCCAGTTGGGCAGTCTGTTTTGTGGAGTGCTTGTTCAAGTTTCTTGCTTATTGTTTTTACTGGTGAAATATATTTTACTTTTTGATTTATAGGAGCATATTTATTCTACAAAGTAAGGTATAATGTGGTATAATTTTTTAACAGCTTTATTGAAGTATGACTGACATACAATGAACCGAACATCTTTACATTATACAAGTTGCTAAGTTGGACATGTATGAACCCATAAAACTTCCATATAGTAAACATATCCATCACCCTTTAGTAATCTTTCCTCCTACTCCTCCCCAGCCCAGCCCGTACTCAGGCAACCACTCATCTGCTTTGCGTTGCCATGAATGGGTTTCCATTTTGAAACATTTTATATAAATGGAATCATACAGTACGTACTCTTTTTTTTTCTTTCTTTCTTGGCTGGTTTCTTTTACTCAGCATAATTATTCTGGTAAGCATGCAATGCCATAGTGTTTCTTAAAAACACATTTCTTTTTACTGCTGGGTAGTATTCCTTCGTATGGATATACCCCAATTTGTTTACCCCATCATCTGCTGGTGGACATTTGTTTTATTTCCAGTTTGGGCTGTTGCGAATAAAGCTGGTATGAGCATCTCTGTACGAGTCTTTACATGGGTATACACTTGTTGGAATGGCTAGGTCGTAGGTATAGGTTTGCATTTTTAAATTGTTTTAGAGATGGGGTCTCATTGAGTTGCCCAGGCTGGAGCACAGTGGCTCCTCACAGGTGCGAATGCAGTGATCCTCCACTTCAGCTTCCCCAGTAGCCAGGACTGCAGGTGAGCAAATTTTTAATACACCATTTTATGTTCCCAGAAGCAGTATATGAGAGTTCCAATTACTCCAGATCCTCATGAACACCATTTTAAAATGGTCAGTCTTTGTAGACTTTAGCCATTCTATCAGGTGTATAGTGGTATCTTTATTCTTATTTCCCCAGTGACTAATGATATTGAGCACCTTTCCATGATCTTGTTTGCCGTCCATATGGTTTTCTCTGGTGAAATATTGGTTGAAAAGTTTTGCCCATGATTCACTTGGTTGTTTGTTTTCTTTT
>NW_012149986.1:2468754-2506451 GCF_000956105.1 Propithecus coquereli | reverse complement strand
CTCGCTCTTGCTCAGGCTGGTTTCGAACTCCTGAGCTCAAACAATCCGCCCGCCTCGGCCTCCCAGAGTGCTAGGATTACAGGCGTGAGCCACTGCGCCTGGCCTATTATAGGCTTTTTTACTAAACTTTCATTTTGGAATAATTGTAGATTTACACACATAGAGAGATCCTGTATATTATTTGTGCAGTTTCTCCTAATAACAAAATCTTGCATACCTGTAATAGAATATCACAACCAGGAAATTGTCATCAATATAATTAGTTGATCGTTGTCAGATTTCACGGATCTCCATGCACTCATCTGTGTGTGAGTTTGCATGCATGCCTGTTTAGTTCTAATCAATTTTACCGTATGTGTAGATTCATGAGACCACAGTCAAAACACAGAACAGCTCCATCACCAGGATTCCTCCTCCTTTTTTGTAGTCACAACCACCTCCCTCCTTTCTCTTCTCTAACCTCTGGCAAATATTAATTTGTTCCTTTCTCTACAATTTTGTCATATAAAAAATGTTATATAAATGAATCGTACAGTACGTAACCTTTTGAGACTAGCTTCATCCACTCAAAACAATTCTTTTGAGATCTTTCCAAATTGTTACATTTATCAATAATTTGTTCCTTTTTATTGTTGAGTAATATTCCATGATATGCAGGTACCATGGTTGTTTATTCACCTGTTAAAGGACATGTGTGTTTCCAGTTTCTGGCAATTACAAATAAAGCTGCTATGAATATCTATGTACAGGTTATAGTGTAAACATAAGTTTTCACTTTTCTGGATTGAATTCCCAAGTGTACAATTGCTTGGTTGTATAGAAAGCATATGTTTCATTTTGTAAGAAACTGTCATACACTTTAAAACAGTGGCTATATCATTTTATATTCCTACTAGCAATGGATGGGAGATCCATTATTATTTATTTTTAAGGATTCTTTATATATTCTGGACTTATATATTCTGAACTTTATATATTCTGGTCCTTTATCAGATATGTGATTGGCAAAAAGGTACGGGTGGAGAAAGATTTCTCATATAAAGATAAGGATATACAGAAGTAAAAAAGTTTATTTATTTTCCTGAGAAAGAAAGAAAGAAAGAAAAGAAAGAAAGAAAGAAGGAAAGTGAGGAAAGAAAGAAAGAAAAGAAAGAAAGAAAGAAGGAAAGAATGAGGAAAGAAAGAAAGAATGAATGAGGAAAGAAAGAAAAGAAAGAAAGAAAGCGAGAAAAAGGGAGAGAGAAAGAGAGAGAAAAGAAGGGAAAATGGCCCGGCGCTGAGACAGTAGCAGCGCTGGCGGCTGAGGAAAAGTGGCTAGGTGCTTTTAAAGAGTAAAAGTGGTCCCCCCGCCCTGCCCCTGCAGACTGATAATAGAAGCTCCTGTGGAGCTGCTGTGTTTGTTTTTTCACATTCTTTTTCTTTTCTCCGTGAGGCTGACTTACATCCTTGAAATGCAGTCCCAGCAGGAACTGAGGCAGAGAGTTCTACCCCTCATGTCCACTTAATACCCTTCAGGATTGTGAAAGAAACTCATAGGGATAAGGAGTTAAGTCCCAGGTGTTTACTCTAACAAAACAAAGGGTAGTCGTGCTGTAAGTTTTCTCTTTAAAGGGGCAATTACGTCCTGTGAGCTTATTTCTCTTACTTTCTGTTTGATAGTTTACTTTCCTCGGCTACATAATAGGTTATTAGTAAGGTCACCTTACATTGATCATATATATTTGTCTATAGATCTATTTCTGGGCTCTCTGTTCTAATCTATTGATCTTGTCTGTTTACTGCAGTTTCATAATTCTTAATTCTTAATTCATAATTATTCAAGTCAGGTTGTGCGAGCCCTTCAATTTTGTTCTTTTTCTAAAGCAGCAAATTGTCTACTCTAAGCCCTTTAAATTTTCATAAGAACTTTAGGATCAGGTTTAACAATTAAAAAAAAAATAACCCCAAAACTCACAACTTGGTGAGATTTTGATTAGGTTGCGTTGAATAGACGAATTTGGAGAGAGCTGACCTCAACATTGAGTCTTCCAACCCTGACACACGGTCTCTCTCTCTGTTACTTAGATCTTTATTTTTCTCAGCAACGCTTTGTCGTTTTCAGTATACAGGTCTTATATATCTTTATTTGGATTTATCCCTAAGTATTTCGAATTTTTGATATAATTGTAAGTGGTATTCTAAAAAATGTTTAATTTCTGATTGTTCAATGCTAGTATCAATTGAATTTGATATATTGATCTTGTGTCCTGCCACCTTGCAGAGCACTAGTAGCCTTTCTTGTGGGTTACATCAGATTTTCTACATAGATAATCATGTTGACCGCAAATATAGACAGTTGTAATTCTTCCTTTCCAATCTGGATGCCTTTTCTTTTCCTTGCTTGTTTGCACTAATATCAAACCTCCAGTGCAATAACGACCAGAAGCAATGAGAGTAAGCCTCCTTGTCTTGTTTCTGCTCTCAGAGGGATAGCATTCAAACTTCCACCTCTATGTTTGAAGTCAGCTACAGGTTTTTTGGTAGATGCCCTTTATCAGATTGAGGAAATTACCTTCCATTCCTTGTTTGCTAAGAGTATTTTATCAGGAATGAATGTTGGATTTTATCAAATGCTTTTTTATGTCTACCGAGATGATCATATAGTTTTTCTTTTTTAGTCTGTTAATATGGTGAATTTTCACTGTCTAATTTTGAAATGTTAAACCCATCTTGCTTTCCTGGGGTAAAGCCTATTCTGTCATATTGTATTATTCTTTTTATATATTGTTGGAATTGAATTTGCTAAAATTTGTTATGAATTTTTGCACCTATATTCACGAAGGATAACGATCCATAGCTCTTTTTTCTTATAACATCGTTGGTTTTAGTGTCAGAGTAATGTTGGCCTCATAGAATGAGTTTTTCTTCTTAGAAGAAAGTGTTTTTCTTCTTCAATTTTCTTAAAAAGTTTGTGTAGAATTGGAGTTATTTCTTCCATAAATATTTGGTAGGATTTTCCAGTGAAGACATATAGATCTATAGTTTTTTTTTGGGGGGGGAAAGTTTTTAACTATAAATTTTGTTTCTTTCATAGATATAGAGCTGTTCAGATTTTTACCTTTTTCTTGAGGGAACTTTGATAGTTTATGCCCTTCAAGAAATTTTTCCATTTTGTAGAAATTGTCAGTTTTATAGGCAGAAAGTTATTCATAATATTTATTTATATACTTTTGCTATCTCTAGAATGTACAGGGTTGTCACCTCTCTAATTCGGGATATTGGGAGAGTTTTCCCCCTTCCCACTAGTCAGGTTAGAGGTTTAAATCTTTTTGATCTTCCATATTTTAGTTTCATTGGTTTTTCTCTGTTATTTTTCTATTTTCAATTTCATTGATTTTCACACTGATCATTGTTTCCTCTCTTCTGCTTGCTTTGAGTTTAAATTGCTTTTCTTTTTTTCATTTCTTAAATTAGAAGCTGAGATAATTGGTTTGAGACTTTTCTTCTTTTCTAATATAGGTTATTTAGTGCTATAAATGTCTCTACTTCAGTGGCATTGAGTACATGTCGAAATGTGTTTTTCTTTTCAGTTAATTAGACATACCTTATAATTTCTTTTTTGACTCATGGGGGTATTTTTTAGAAGTGTTATCTAGTTTTCAAATATTTGAGGATTTTCTAAATATCTTGCTCTTACTGATTTTTATTTTAATTTCATTGTATTCAGATATCATAACTTTGTATATCTTGAATTATTTTAAATTCATTGAGACTTTTTCCAAATTACAGTTTATCTTGCTAAACATTCTGTGTGTACTTAATAACAATATGTTGTTTGAGTTCCACATATATAAATATATATTTATTTAAATTATAATTATAAAGCAAAAATGTGTTTTAGTTTTTTGATAGTAAGTATTTATTTTTAGGCTGATCTTAGATATATGATTGGCTATATTAATAAAAAGTTAATATTGCTATTACTAAAAAGTAGTTATATGAAAATTATATTTTCCCTTTTAGCTGTTTTACACCCACACACATTTTTTTGACTTTTAAATCAACACGTCCAAAGCATGTTAGACAGTGCGTGCCTCCTGCTTCATGCAGATGTTTAGGCAGGTGACTTCTCTAACCGCTCAAGGATATCCTGGTAGAAGAGAGGACTCAGCCTCAGAAACAGAATTCCCATGCTCCTTCTATGCAGAGCCTTCCTTCGCACACACACTCTTAATGCTACCAGGAGGTGCCATTCAAATTAATAAGTATATATGGTCAGAGAGCATAACTATCTCTCATGAAAATAGTCAAGGAAGAAGGTGAAAAAAATTTAAAAAGTTTAAAAAATGTTATTTATGGGCTGGAGGGGCCTGGCTGTTTCCTTTGTTCTTTGGTTATTCCCTCCCACCCTTTGAAAGCAATGGGAAGGAAGAGAGGAACAGTGGGAGAAGGCTATGTTTTTTTCAAGATCATCATCTGTTCCAAATCTGAAGCCTTTTTGGAGGTCCTTGCACTGTTTCAGCTGAAACTTCTCTTTAACAGAGAGATTCTTTGTCTACTCTGCTCGCTGTGTGTTCCAGAATGCTGGAACTTCAGACAAGGACCCCTGGGGAGAGCTGGTGCTTGATCAAGTTCTCTCTCTTCAAGAGCTTTAATTCAATGCAAACTCCTTCTCTAGAACAGACCTCCTTTGGAGCCGTCTGAGAGGGCAGCTGCTGGAATTCTGCTTCCAGACTCTCCCCTCCGCAAACAGGAATTGGGGATGGGAGTGCTAAATTACTTGAAAAGACTATTTAAGGCCACAAAGAAATAAAAGTAAGCGTGTTCTCAGTTTATGCTTAGATTGTCTCTTGACCATGTGTGGATCTGAAAATTGAGACACTGGTCCTCTGCATGGTGTGTGAGAGTTCTGTTTGGAGGCTGCCCAGCCCCGTTTTCCACCGGAACAGCCACTGATGGGAGAATTCACACGCACAGACACCCACATGCGGAACAAACAGGAGACACCCACCTTTGGACATATCGATTCATTTATTCTTCATAAAGAGATTGAGAAATTGTAATTTTGTTTGCATTCAGAAGGGAAAGAAAAGAACGAGTATGAGGCTTGGGTAGTAAGGACGTTGTGCAAATGCCCTACCCCAGATCTGGAGTAAGCCGCGGTACTCAGACTCACGTTTTTAAAACATGCTTCTTCCTGCAGGTTTTTGTCTGAAACCATATTGGGGTGGATTTTTAAGCCAGAGAAGATAAGCAGGTGGACTGGCTTCTCTGAGGGTGCGTCCCTGGGCCACGGAGAGCGGGTCTTGCCTGGATGTCCAGGCTTTGGTGGTGACAGGCAGTTGTCACTGCTGAGAGTGACAGGAGGGCCTAGGGAATGCACAAAGGGAAAGTGAGAATGTGGGGGCCCCCAAACTTTTGGAGTGCAAGGTTATCCCTGGGTCTCAGAGGTGCCCCGGGGTAAGGCAGGGCAGGGATAAGAGAGCTGGCACTCGCGGCAGAGCGTGGAATCCTCTCCCGGCACCTGGCATCCAGGCGTGGGGGCAGCAGGTGAGCACAGGAACTTTCCCCAAGGGAGCACACGTAGCCCAGGAGAAGCAGGTCTTTCCTGCTTCCCATGACCTTAACCCCCTGCACCAGCGACCGTCTGCACACGGGCACTCCGCAGCCCTCCCCCACTCTCCAGCAGGAACCTTGGCATAGTCAGACTATGATGTGGATTCTACCCCATTCCTTCACCAGTCAGGAACGTAACTCCCTTTCCTGGGCTTAGTAGATTCCGGTATGCTTTCTGACCATATTAATTTGAATGGCACCTCCTGGTAGCATTAAGAGTGTGTGTGCGAAGAAGGCTCTGCATAGAAGGAATATGGGAATTCTGTTTCTGAGGCTGAGTCCTCTCTTCTACCAGGATATCCTTGAGCGGTTAGAGAAGTCACCTTCCTAAACATCTGCATGAAGCAGGAGGCACGCACTGTCTAACACGCTTTGGACGTGTTGATTTATTTATTCCTCGTAAAAAGTTTGAGCGATTGTAATTTTGTTTTTAGAGGTTTAAAAAAAAGAAAGCATCTGAGGCTCGGGTAGGTTAAGGCCTTGTCCAAATCCCAGCACTCGTAAGTGTCCCAGTGGGCACTGGGACTCCAATCTCTCTGCTGCAAATGACTTTTTGACTTTTCTCTTGCATCGGCCGTAAGCCCTGCCTTGGGCTGGGGCAAAGACTCTTCCAAGACATTGACGAAAGCAGCCAGGAGACATTGGCACCTCGCAGTAGAGCAAACAGTGCAGTACAGCTGTGGGCCTGAGGTAACAGGGACTCTGGCCAACCGCGCAGTGGCGAGTGGAGGACCAGAGGGATCACTATTAAATCAACTTGCATCTTCTAGAATTTCATACACTATTTCTCGGCTGGCTTCCCTGCTCCGCGCCCCAGGGCTGACCTGCAAGGGGTGCCCGCTGGGCAGCAGCACCTGCGAGGGAGGGGGAGGGAGCCAGTGTTCCTCTCCCCCGCTGTCCTCCCTGCGCGGTCCCGTGGGCTGGCTGCACCCCCGCTGCAAGGCCCCGGCTCGGGCCGCGGCGGCTCCCCCCACCGCCCCGCGGCCCCCCGCCCCCAGACCCTCTCTCCTCTGGGTCTGCTATCTCCTCCCTCTTGTGGTGTTGCCAGACACCGGGATGTTAAGGAACTCCGCTTTCTGGCCCTGGGATATTGCGCTACCCCTATGGCTTCCCTGCCCCGCCAGCCTTTCCACTCCGCCACTCAGTTAGGGTGCGGGCGGGGCCCCTGCGGCTCTGTCCTGCCCTCGTCGCACAGCTTCCGGCCACGCACCGGACTCACAAAGAGCCAAGCTCACCCCCGCGGAGCGAACGGAAAGCCTGACATGTAATTGCGGAAGGTGTCAAGTCCGAGCGGGAAGGACCCTGGGCTCGAGAACCCGGCAAACGTGAGTAGAGTTTTCCCGTCTGAAACTGCTGTCCTGTTCCTGGCGCAAGTGACCGACCCCCATTGTCTCCCAGCCCCTCACCTGCAAACGCAGTGACTCTTGCTCTCCTTCTGCCATCGACACCCTTGAAGAGTGACCCAGTGCGGGAACTCCGGAGAAGGACCCCGCCCGAGGAAAGGCAGGGTGGGCGTGTGACCTGGTGGCCCGGCCAGCGGGAGCAGAGTCGCGCAGGTGCAGGGGTTGGTGGGTGCGCCTGGCCCAGCCAGGGCCGCGGCGCCAGTGCGTCCCTCCCCGCGTGCTGGGGACCCTGTGCTGTGGGAGCCGAGAGGCTGCGATGGGACCCAGGCCCGCGCCCGCGTGAGTGGCCTCTCTGCAGAGACGAGGGTGAGGAGGGAGTGCGATAAAAGTGATAAGGAAAACCCCCATGTGTTACTTGGCACGTCAGCCACCTGAGACCCCCACCCCTCACGGAAGACCCGCATCGGCATAATACTAACCTATTACCTGGCCCATCAACGAATCTATTACCTGGCACATCAGCCACCCTATTACCTGGTGCATCGACTACCCTGTTACCTGGTGCATCAGCATAACACTAAACCTATTACTTGGTGCATCAACTACCCTACTACCTGGTGCATCAGCATAACACTAAACATATTACCTGGTGCATCGACTACCCTGTTACCTGTTGCATCAACATAATACTAACTTATTACCTGACACATCGACTAACCTATTACCTGGCGGGCATTGGCCACCTGATACCCCACCCCTCGGACCACCCCAACTTAATAAAAGTGTGAAAAATCAGGTACACGGGGCTCAGAATTTGGTGGTGAGACCCCTCTGAGCCAGCTGGCGAATGAACTTTGACTCTCCAACTCTTCGTGTGCCGCTCGGTTTGTCCTCGGAACCACCCGCTGTAACACTTGCTGTAACAAAAGGAGGGGGGAAGGAAGGAGGCGAGCAAGCAGGAGAGTGAGAGAAAAACCAAGGCCCAGCCACAGCGTCCAGACACTTGCCTGAAACCGGGCTGCAGCAGGACCTCTCACCATGCGGCCCACAAGGCGCTCTGTGTTCAACTACAGCTAGGGGTGTAGTGTGCAACACGCAGGCACGAGTGGCTCGGGAGACACGCGTGCCAACATTGGAGGAGTCACGTGATACTCCACGTGCACGTAATAGGTGGGCAAAAATGTCACTTCAAATTTTAAGTCGGTTCTAAGTGGAGGTCGCAGTACTGGCAGGAGAGGCCTGCAGATGCAAAGACTTAAGGATTTGGTAACACATTTAAATATCAGTTTAAAAATCAACTAATATGGCAGAGACCTGTACCAAACCAATGGTGCTTACTCCCCACTTCCAGAAACCTTACAAAATTTATGTCCTGCCATTTTTAAATACAACAAAAAGAAAATAATTAATGCTTTTAACATTAATTGGCATTCACTCCTCCTCAGGTTCGTTCCATTTCAAGCCTCATCTCAGGAAACCTTCCTACAATTTCAGCAAAAGGAATACAGAATTATGACTCCAAGAACCCAGAGCAGCGACTCATGTACCCACTTCATTTACTGCTGCCTGTTGGCTTCACTTTGGAGGATTAAAAAAACCCTGTTCTAAATTTTGCTATTAAAAATATTTAAGGCCAACTCCTCAAATTTAGGGTTTTTTACATCTGTAAAGTGAGCATGAGTCACAATATCCTGAAGTTCCTTCCAGCTTAGACATTTGGGGGGTTGGGATCACACCACCAGAGTGTGGCCGTTTTCACACAAAACGTTCCATACTGTCTTTTCTCACCACAGTAAGTGAAAGCAACAGTGAGCCCTGCAGAAATGTCCACATCAGCTCACCTGGAGAAACTGCCTGCTCCTCAGTTGCTGCGAGGGGTTCCGCTGCATTGCATGCCTGATGTTTGAGTGACAAACAGTCCCTAGTGGCTAGGGGGCGGAGGATGAGGAGTTAGTGGTTGATGGATATGGAGTTTCAGTGCGGGAAGATGAAAAAAGCTCCGGAGATGGGTGATGGTGATGGTTGCACAACAATGTGAATGTCTTCAATGCCACGAACAGTCTACTGAAAAATGGTTAAAATGGTAAATTGTACACTCTGTATATTTCAACACAATAAAAATATCCCCTTTTCTCCCCAAAAAGAAATAGTCCGTATCTTTAAGGAGTTCATGCTTTAGAGGGCTGGGTAGAAATGGCACACACCAATGAGGCAGGTAGGGCGGTGAAATGCAGTTGAACTGAGGTTATGCATAAAGTGCTCGTAAAAGCAGCAACTGTGGTTGGAGCCGAGAAGAACCCCACCCCCACTGTGGGGTGACAGGCTCATCACTCACATGCTTAATTCTGCCTATTTATCGACTGTCTTTTCTGTGTACATGGCATATTTTTATTGACTAGGGGCCAGAATAGGCAGTTGGCTATGCTAGTTGACTTTTGCAAAGAGAGTAACTGTTGCAAGGATTCTAACACAAAAATGACTGCTTTTGATAAGCAGTCTCATCAGCATACAAATATGCTATATTATCTCGCAACTTAAAAAAGGAAGTCCTGGATCCACTGTCCCCTTTCAGCTACCAGCTTATTTCTCAAATCTTCTTTATGACCAGAATTCTGAAAACCACGGTATTCCCACTGTGTCAACTCTCTCCTCTCTTCACTCATCAGAAGGTTCCATGTAGCTTTCCCCCGCCACCACTGAACCAGCCTTTCCTGCCATTTCTCAGCTTTTCCGTAGGCTCCTGATGCTGCCTCCCCCACCACCTCCAGAAATGCTCTCCTCTCTTGGTTTCCGCAACGCCACGCATCCCTGGTTTTTCCTTGTTAGCTCACAGACCACCCCTTTCCTGTTGCTCCATGAATTAATATAGATGTGTTTGCAGACAGGATTCGTCTTAGGAGTTTTGCAGAGCTTTGACCTGAAGGAATATGTGAACGTGTTGGTTTGCATTTTGAACGCTGTTACACTCGGAAGGGCGTCTCTGAAAGACAGTAGCGGCTGTATCCCACTAGGCGCCGCGTTTCTCAGACCTAAAGGTTTGGATTTGCTTTGTAAAGCAAACTGAATCTGTTAAAAACTACAGGATGAAAGCTGACAATGGAGTGCCCCCCAGAACAGACAGCTGCCCGAATGGCTAAAAGCAAAGCTCTTGTTTAAACACTCCAGACTACCTGTCTCCATTCACAATAACCTAATAAATATGGAGCCAACATATCTCTGTTTGACCCCTCTGTTAAATGATAAACTTACCTTAGAACTTAGAAGTTAACCTTTGAAAGATTTTGTAACCATTTGTTCACGTAGATAGAATTAGTTAAAGGATCTGTAGAAGCCTTTTGAAAATCTGTTAACCTGAGAGGAACTACCTGCTGTTGTGTAAATCTGCTACCCCTGGCAATTAATCACTATTCCCTATAAGTTACCATGTAAAACCTCATTCGGGGCTTTTTGAGACCCACGGAGAAGGTCTAGGCCCCCTGAGATCCCGCTTTGCCTATAATCTTCATAAACTTATAAAACTACATCTTTGTCTCTGTGTATTCCTTTATTTCTTTTATTTTCCATTTTTCTCTATTATTTTCTTAGCCCTTGCAACTCTACCGAAGGGACTCGGTTTTTTTGCGGGGAACGTTGGCCATGTTCCCGGCATTTCCCGTTGTCTGTGGGTCTCTGTTCTTCCACCTGACCTCTCCACAGTGAGCCAGATTCTGGATCTCGGCCTGTTCTCTGTTTCTTGGTAATCTCCGTGGATTTAAATACCATCTTTATATTAATGGCTCTGAAATTTTACTGACTGTTCTGAGCTCTCCACTCAAAACCACACCAGCATACCCTACAACGTGCTTTGCATCTCCACGTGGCATTTTATGTCAGATTCGCTTTCTAACTATCTAACTTGGAACACTTGAATTTTGCTTCTGAGTCCCCACCCCCATCCTCCTTCATATCAGCAAAGGGAACCACCATCCTCTCAGTTACCAAACCTGGCAGTGACGTCCGTAAGTAACTTTGGTTGCATTTCCAGTCGGAGAGTGGACCAGCCCAGTGTGCCGGCTCCAGGCCCATCTGGGTCTGTCTGTGCTGGGCTGCAGCCTTCCCTCCGTCCTCACCTCCCACCCTTGCCTCTCTCCAACCCAAGCTCCACCCAGCTGCAAGAGAGCTCGATTTCAAATAAAATTCGGTTGATGTCGTTCTTCTGCTCAAAACATTCCTGAGCGCTTCCCAGCAACAAGGCCTGGAATCCGCTTGTCCCGAGACCTCTGAGGCTCTCCTGCCTCCTGCTCCAGAGCCCTCAGGCTACCTCTGCCCTGGCTTTGCTCACTACTGTCCACATACAGCATCTACTTATAGTTCCTTGACCATTCCAGGCTCTTTGCTGGCTCAGGGACCTCCTGCGTGCTCCTCTGTCTGTCTGGACCTGTTCCCTCTCTCTTTGCATGACCAGCTCCTTCTGGGACTTTCCATCTCACTTTTAGTGCACCATCTCCTGCACCCAGTACACCACCCATGACAGAGAGTTTCTACATCAGTCCCAAATTGTTTCTTCTGCTTACAACACATACCTTGACCTGTAATTTTTCATTTGCTTATCAGTTTTTTATTGCTGGTCTCTGCCCCTGGAACGCAGATGCATGCCGGCCTGGAGGGACTGGGGCAGAGTCTCTGTCACTCACTGAGTCCCCAGCTCCCAGAGCAGTGCCTGACACGGGCAAGGCTCTCACTCCGTGGTCGTTAAAAGAATACATTTCCCAAACACATCACTGTCAGAAAGCATAATCAGAGCTCCATATTGAGTTTCACATTTTAGAAGCTGTCAGAAATACTTTCGTTTAATTTAAATCTTTTAAGAGACAGCTGCAGCAGAAAAGCAGCAATTATAATAATTCTCTCAAACCAGAGGGGGCACCAGATTTTAAAGTGTGAGAAATTAGAATAATTTAAAGTTGGAAAGCAAAAAAAAAAAAAAAAAAAAAAGCGGGGAACCCAGCAAACCAAGTCAAATTCAGTTATTTGTGAAAGGATTTACAGTAATTCTATTTGGCACTATTGTGACCTCCTACACTAGCCACGATTTATGACTTTCCATAATTACATAAAGTGTGTTTCATAATCACTGAAATTTATATAGACACTGAGATTAAAGTATGTATGTAAAAGTGATACATTCATATTATCTCTGGTATATTTCTATAATGGAATACTTTTCAGCCTAAAAAAGGATGAATTTCTGACACATACTACAACATGGATGAACCTCGAGGACATTATACTAAGTGTCCTTATACGAAAAGACAAATACAGTATGGTTCCACTTATAGAAGGCCCTAGAGTAGTCAAATTCTCAGAGACAGAAAGTAGGATGACGGTTGTCCCGGGCTGGGGTGGGGCAGAGGGAATGAAGACTTAGTGTTTTTAATGGGGACAGAGTTTCAGTTCTGCAAGATGAAGCGGCTCTGGAGATGGGTGGTGGCGATGGCTGCACAGCAGTGTGAATGTCCTGAACGCCGCTAAATCGTGCACTAAAAATAGTGAAGATAGGAAATTTTATATTATGTAAATTTTACTGCAATGATAATAAAAACAGCAAAAAAAAAAAAACCCTCAAAAATCTCTGGCTTCATTCTTCACTCTGTACTCTCATTTTCACTTTTCCGTCTCTCTCATCCTTTGAATTTTACTTTTCTTATCACATTGTATATATTCTGTGACTCAGCTTGAGTCATTTCTGGGACTAAATATAGAATGCATATCTTTTAGAAAATTGTGCTGAACTGATGTCAAATTTGGTGGAGTAGTGAGGACAAACGCCGCCCTGACGGGTGAAGGTCAGCCACTGATTCCACAAAGAGAAGCCTTTGGGACTCTTATTTGTGTTGCAAAGGATATTTGGCAAAAGTTCTCTGTCCTTTTTACAAAATGATAAGTAGACAATCCAACCGTGTGAACTAGCAGCTCCTGAAGCTGACAACCCCAGAACCGGTTTGGGGGTCGCAGTCCCGGAAAGCGATGTTGTAACAGTTGTCAGCCCTGAGGGCGAGGGCCATATCCTACTTATATGTCACCCCGGGGTCTATCACTGAGCTTTGCTCATGGTAAACATCGGTAAGTGTTTGTTGACTGATAAGTTGGACGGAGTCTTAGTGGCATGCGTGCTGATTTTGTGGTCAGGTAGTTAGAGGAAGGATGGTGAGCACTGAGTACAGCTGATGGCAACTGGAGTCATTTTCCCTTGCTGAGCAACTGTGACCGGCTGGCTGGAGGTGCAGATGGGCTTTGAGGAGGAGGGCAAAGTGCTGCCACGATTCTCGTGGTGCCCAGGGGACACACAGACCTGCCTCCCTGGGATGCCCACTTCCCCTTAGAACTGGCAGCTTTCAAGCACTGTGTTCTCCTAGATGACTCGTGTCCTCCCCTTCTCTCTTTGAAGGATGGAAAAAACCTTTGCACAGCGTTGCGGGAACGTATTTGTGCATGAAGCCATCCTCTGCTTTTCTCATTGGTTCATGGCAGTCGCTGTTGCATCGCTTACATGAAAGTGCAATTGTTGAGGGAAAGTGGGCACTGAACCCGTGCCCGCGCTGGCTGCCCAGGCGAGTCAGAAGACGTGCATAATACAGCACACGTCTAGAAGATGAAAGCACATGCTGGAAATGTCCCGGATAGAGAATTTTGCCCTTGGACCCAGAAGTTTTTCCTGGCCAGTCTCACTCCTGGTGACCCACAGGTGCAGAGGGCTTCCTGTGAGAGGGCTGTGACCTGCAAAGAGGTCATAGCCTGACCTTCATGGAGGACAAAGTTGGGATGTTTTCCTTGGTAGAAAAAAAGGTCTTATTTTGATGTTTTTTTTTTTTTATGTTACACTCTTTCTGTTGGAAAATTGATTAGAAACCAGTGGCTGTTGACTCCCTGAACAGGTTCTTTGAAAGACATCCCTGGCATTGCGAAGTGGTTTGATTCGCCCCTTCCGTCTGTTTGGCCACGCCATACCTCTGTGACCGGCAGCAGCTGCTGTTTCCTGCTGCCAAGCAGAGATGTGAAGGAAAGGCTCACAGCCTTGTTTGTGCTCAGGCCTGCAGCTCCTAGGAAGCTCAGCTCAGACGTTTTAAAAAGCATGGCGTCCTCTTTAAAGCGAGTGGGCGTGCAAACACAAATGGGGATAACTGACAGGTAGGACAAGTCACGGAGACCGCGGAGGCATAACTTGGGGCAGGGGACTGTGCTGCTTTAGACTGGAGAGCTGGCAGGCGTCCCGGCTGGGCCGGCCTCCAAAGGAGATGGGAGCAAGAGGAGAGGTTAAGGGATCTTCCCAGGTCCCGGGCTGGTTGGTGGTGGAGCTGGGCTTTACCTCCTGGTGTGGGACAGAGGTGGAGACCCTGAGCGTGGTGTGGTAAGAGAACAGCAAAGGTTTCCACGAGCATCTTTTTTTTATTTCAGGGTATTATGAGGGTACAAATATTATGGTTACATTTTATGTCTTTGCCTCACTCAAGCGAGGGTCAGAGGCGTGCCCTTCCCCTCTACAATGCTCCCCGTGCCCTTTATTGTGAGTTTATTCCACACCCTGCTAATCCCTGGAGAGTATTACTGCCATGTGAGCACCCTAGTGTTCGTCAGTACCAATTTGCTGGCGAGTACAAGTGGAGCCTGTTCTTCCGATCTTGTGATACCTCACTTCGGATAATGGGCTCAAGTTTAATCCAGGATAGTATAAGAGGTGCTAGATCACTGTCGTTTCCTATGATTGAGTAATATTCCATTGTATACATATACCATGTTTTATTAATCCACTCATGGATTGACGGGCACTTGGGTTGTTTCCACATCCTTGCAATAGTGAATTGTGCCGCCAATAAACATTCGGGTGCGGACGTCTTTATTGCAGAATGACTTTTGTCCACAAGCATTTTTTAAAGGTCACTCTGGCTGCTGAGTAAAGAATGAATTAGAGCGGGGTAAATAGGGCCCATCGGGCAGTTTTGTGGGCCAAGCAGAGAGATGGGGCTGGGAGGACGAGGGCTGTGCCCGGCAGGAGGGAAGGGGATGTGCTCGGGCACACCTGGGAGAGGATGGAGACGCTGCCCAGTGCTCTGCGCGGAGCCCCCGGGGGAAGGATCCTGGCGTAGCGGCTGTGGAGGGCAGACAAGGTGCTCAGGTTTGCCCCGGACAGGTCTGTGATGCCTGCGTGATGTCCACATAGAGATGTCCCGCAGGCGTGGGCATGCGAGCCGCGGAAAGGTGTGGACCAGGGCATGCATGCGGGGGACATTGGCACAGATCTGGAAGTGGATGAGATGCAGGAGAAGATGTAGAGACAGAAGAGGACGCACAAGGGACTGACACCAGCCGCGAGCACCTTTGCCCAGGGACGTAGCTACAGCCAGAAGGAAAGTGGTCCAGGAGTGTGGCCGGGACTGGCAGCGTGGAGAATTATCAGCAATTCCACTCCAGGTGAGAAGCGTCTGGCCCTGGTCGCTCCACGAGAGGCTCAGACCTGGCGGCTGCACCAGAGCTGGGGATGTCGTCGGTCGAGCACGAGGAAGGTGTTTGCAGCCTTTTCTCAGAAGGGCCAGAGGCTGAGCCCACTCTTATTAACACAGGGGTGCTTCTAGGGCCACCTCAATGGCTGGGACTCCTGGTCTCAGCATGTCTCCAGGCCACGGCAGTATCAGCGTCACCTGGGAATAAGGGATGGCTGCAAATTCTCGAGCCCCGCCCACACCCACTGAATCAGAGGCTCTGGGGTGCGGTCCAGCCACTGGTGTTTGAACAATTCCCCGGTGATTCGGGCATGTGCTCCAGCTTGAGAACACTGGGTGGGAAACGGTAGGAGGAAGAGGCACCCGGGCAGGGGCAGGAGCCGGCCAGAGCCCAGGTGGGGCTGGAGAGGAGAGGAGAGTGACCAGGGGAACAGTGGCCCCTAAGTGCCCAAATGAGTTTGCGTCTGTGGGACTGGAGCTCCCACATGGGTAAGCCAGAGAGCTTTATTGTGCTTGGCCAGTGCGCGCTTTGTCCCGCTGTCGCCTGTGCCTGCGTGTATTTCCTGCATGGGTACTACCCTGCCGGGCGAAGGGGGCAGTTAGCACGTGATTAGAAAGCATTACTGTCGTTCCGCTCGCCTATCTCACAAATACTCTGGTCTTTGAGAGCCAGCATGGCGTGTGGGACTCAGAGGGCAGCCTCTATCCATCTACTGTTTTCTGTCACTGAAAAGGTGTTTTCCATGTGACAAGCGAGGGTCTAGGTATTTTGAAGATACTAACTTGTTTTTATTTATTCAATCTCTATAAAAATCCTAGCTGCTTTGTGATATTATTGCCATTTTATAGATGAGGAAACTGAGGCAGGGAGTGGTTCAGTAAGTTGGTTAAGGCCACACAATTTAAGGATAACGAGATTTGATTTGGGGTAGGCTGCTTCTGACTGCGAGCCCGCCGTGCCCAGGCCGGTCACGGGCCCTCCATCTTCCCAGTTTCTTCATCTGTGCAAATGAGGTCACCCTCAGGCCAGGTCTCCCTCACAGGCTGCTGTGAGAACCGAGAGGGTTAGAGCCACACCTCTGACTTGATTATGTTGCTGTCCTTGGGAACTTAGAACTTAGCCAGTTCTCAGGGATTCTGTTTTTCCTTTTGCTCTGTCTTTCTTGGGGGGAAACTTTGCAAATTGTCCGTCTGCCTTTCTCCATCCACATCTACCTGTGACACACACACACACACACACACACACACACACACACACACACACACACTGTATATATAGTTTGCATATACTTTACATAAATTATACTTGGTTATTAAATTTTGGAAAAAATTTTGTGAGAAGAAAATATATATTTTCTCATTGCCCTTCTCGTAAGTGCTATGTTATAAATGGGTCGTGGGAGTTGAGGGAATTCTTAAAACTTCCTAATTTATGTCACTGAATTTTTGACCCAAGAATGTGTTCTGAATAAATTGACCAACTTTGCTTTCTTAACAAAAATTACACCTGATTGGTGGCTATTCTGGAAAAATCAAGAGGCCTCAAACTTTAGAAGATGCTTCTCTGCTTGGATGGCTAAAGTTTCACAACCCTGTCACAATACCCTGGACAGAGGGAAGAATTTCCTTTGATTTAAAGAACTATAGCTAATAAAAAGAAGTTGATTAATTTAGCGTAATAAATATTTAAATTGAATTGAATTCTAATTCTTAGTGTTGCAGTATAGAAGTATAACTGAACCACTGTTTAGAAAGGCATTTTATATTACACAGGTAAAATAATTTACTGGGAATTTTTAATAGTCATCTAGAGGAGACATGAAAAGTATTTGCTTGTTGTTTTTAAAGAAAGATCATGCATTCATGTATTGTGTGTGTGTGTGTGTGTGTGTGTGTAAAATTCTGGTAGAATAAAATATACACACACAAATGATTATCAGTAAAATGATAATCACACCCTGTGGAGATCAATTGTACAGAATGACGACTCCAGTTAATGATAATGTATTGTACATTTGAAACTGGCTGAGAGTAGATTTCACGTGTTTTTTCCAGGCATGGTGGTGTGCACCTGTAGCCCCAGCTACTCCAGAGACTGAGGCCGGAGGATCACTTTAGCATAGGAGTTTGAGACAATTTTGGGCAACGTAGCAAAACCCCATCTCAAAATAAATAAATAAATAAAAGGATTCTCATCACACACACACACACACACACACACACACACACACACTCATGGTACATATGTAAGGTGATGGATATGTTCATTAGCTTGATTTATTTTTATTTTTTTAATTTCAGAATATTATGGCAGTACAAATGATTTGGTTACATAAATTACCTTTGCACCACCCGAGTCATTAGCTTGATTTAGTAACCATTTTACAGTGTATACATATATCAAAACATGATGTTGCATACCTTAAATGTATATAATTTTTCTTTGTCAATTATACCTCAATAAAGCTGGATAATCACATCCTAAATGACTGTTTATTTTTATTTTTTAACATCATTATTTGCATATGAGAATAGTCCAATTATATAAATGAATTGATTTGATTTGATTATTACTTTCACCAAATTAGCTTGTTTCAGTATGAAAATGGTCAATTTTACTGGTAGTTTGGAAGCTGGTAAAAATTATAGCTTAGTTGTGGTTTGCAAAAGAAACTCGTATTTTTTAGTATGTCACATTTATTTTCTACACAGAAAAAATACCTTTTTTTCCTTTAAGCTTAAGCATGATGCATACCTAAGCAGAGTTTGATAACCTATTTCCATCCCAACAATGGTGTTAAACCCAAGATTGGTCTTTCTTCGTTCTTAGTAAAAACCATTTATCATGTATAATGTACTTTTCTTTTTCTTTTTTTTTTACATATTGAATTTCCTAGTTGCCAGGAGAATAGGAAAACCCGGGAGGTGTTCTGCACTGCTCACCAGTTTGCTGTTCCAGTTAGGATAAATGATTGTTCTGTCCCAGTTCTGAGCTCCCGCTGGCCTGACTGAAGGGGGTTGTTGTCTCCACCTTGGGTTGAAGGTACAGTGGAGTCTGTTTTGCTGAAAATGTGGCTCTTAACATCAAATAATATTTTCATTTTCGAAAATAAAAATTGTTCTCTTCCTAGCTGCTCAGTTTGCTTTGCAAAGCTAGGGAAACAGAAATAGGGAATCATGACCTGAGCTTTTCAATGTTAGGGACATTTTAACATTATTTGTGGCTTGTTAGGAGACTTTTTCTTTTAAAAAGAAAAGAATGAGACCAATTAATGAACAAAAATAGCATATGCTTCACACAGGTGAACATTCTGGAATGTTGTGAGTTTCTAAACCTACACGAGGGGGAAGTGGTTCTATTAATAATAAAGATGGTCATGAAAATGGAAAATATCCCTATATTTCTAGAATCTTCTAGATCCTTCTAGGGTTTCTTATTAAGCCTCCATAATATTCTCAATTCTGCCTCCCAGTACTTTTAGTTACACACATTTCCTGCGTCTGCTCACTTGCCTGGGAGTTCATCCGGTAACAGAAAAGATTAGAGAAATTTACGTTTTTGAATGCCAGTTGTGCTAAAATAAGCTCAAATGTGCTTTTAGGGATATTTTAGTGCAGTGGATAAGCTCTACACCTTGTGAGCTGGGTGGCTTTGAGAAAGTTACTTAACCTCTCTGTACCTGTTTTTCATATCAGTAAAATGAGGTGACAATGGTAGCTTCTTCATAGAGCTGTCGTGAAATTTAACCAAGATAATACAAATACTTAGAGCAATGCCTGTGCAAAGTGGGAGTCAGTAAGATGAGCTATGTCTCTTTTTGTTCCACTCTGCTATTGCCAAGAAGGATTTTCTGAAGCAGCAATAATTATCGAGAGCCTTCCCTCTGTGGTCCTCATTTGCTGCCCACAGTGCAGTGTACTGATGCCCCAAACATGTACACAATCAAAAACAAGGCAGACAGATGCAGGCAAGGTGCCAGGAAAGGAGGGAGACAGCCTACTGTGGTCACCTCCCAAATCCTTGTCTTTCCCAACTGAACACTTGCTGAAGGCATCATTACAGTGTCAGGATTTCTGCACTCGCTTACGTCAGCTACGGCTCTCAAAGCCACCTGTTAAAAAAGGAGACATACTGGGATATAAAAAGCTTCAGAACATAAAATGTTAACTGCGGGGAAATGCCAAATGCTCGTATTCATGAGCGAGCCACATAAAAATAAAAATATGAAAGAAATTCTGTTTCTGGCCATCTTTCCAGTTTGCTCTCTGGTGTTATTTTTTTCTGCTAAAGCGACCAACTTACACACCTCTGGACTGAAAAGCATGCAGATGGCTACCGGGTTCTGCAATTCAAACCTTTTCCATTAATACGGATTTTGAATGTTAATTAGCTATAAAAAATCCAGTTGTTCAAAACAGAGTTGAAAGAAAGTGTTAAATCTGGGCTATAATTAGGATGGTGATGGAGGACTCCTTAAAGCCTCTGCTTATGCAAAACCACTGACAAAATTTTAAAAGAAAAATAAAGCAGAGGATGAGGCTTGCGTGGGAGGGGACTTGGGGCCATGGTGATTACAGGGAAGCCAGGCAGCCCTGGCTGGGGACAGGACCAGCAAGCAAAGAGGACCGAGCTCAAATACTCGAGACACTTGGAGCTGGCAAAACCCTGCCGCATCCAGGGCCAGGACGTGGGTCTGTCCCCTTGCTCGGCATTCCTTAGTTTCAGGTCTGAAAGCAAAGAATGCCTGTAATTGCTGCTCACCCACTGAGACGGGTTTTCTTTTGACAAACGAGATAGTACTTAAATTTATTTTAGCTGTTCCGTGGAAATTGCTGTGTAACTCCAAGGTGGCATTGTTGGTTCATACACAATGCGATTGCTGTGTGTATGCTCTGCAAAGAAACTGTGAAGGAAATGGGTGTGTGTGTCATGAACCATTAATAATAAACGAGGCAAAAGCAATCTACTCTGCACATTTGCGCACAACCATTTTATACGCCCTTGCAGCAGTTGTGTGTGTTCTCATAACTGTGCTTCTATAGCAGAGGTTTCTGCACGTGGGTCCTTGAAAATCTGGGTTCCAGGACCTGTTCCAGCACAGCGATGCGGTGGCCTTGTTTCTCCTCCTCTGGGCCTCAGTTTTCTCATTTGTAAAGTATAAGAACTAGATGGATTCTGAGGCCCCTTTGAGCCCTCGAGCCGGTGCCCTGCGGGCTGTCCCGCCTGCCCACCTGCCACGTGGAAGACAGGCCGGTGCCCAGGCTGGGGGGCAGAGCTGCAGAGTCAGAGCCTGCCTGCCAGGGCGAAGGATTTATTTATCAAAATCGTAGCTTTTAAACTCATTTCCTCTCAGCCAAAGCATCCCACCCCAAATAGTAATTTGTGTACAAAAAATTTAACAAATGCTTCCTTGACCGAGGTTTTATTAAGGAGAAGCAAACACGTCAAAGCCTGGCTAATGGAGCACCCAGTGATTTAAATCCATAAAAGGCGTTTTTAAGGCAGGGTTTGGCATCCTGCTCTTGATGTCAGCTTTCTTTCTGTAATAGGTGTAGGCACAGTCTCCAGACATCAGCCAGTCTCCTGAACACTTCTACTCTGAAACGGGACACAGTTTGGGGACCACACATGCTTAGTGCATGGTGACATATCAACTTGAGTTCTGGCCTCGAGAACTTCTGGCTACTCACTGGAAGGAACAGCCCAACCCACTGCCTTTGGAAGTGGCTCAGTCTCCTCTCTGGCATCCAGGTGCCCACCAAGTCTCACGTGTGGGTGTCCGTGACCAAGTCCTCTTCCTGGAGCTTTAGAGGAGCTGGATGAAGCACCTGTGTTCACCTGTTCACTTCCCGATTCAGAGACCAGCTGAAAGACACAGGGAGCAGAGACCAAGTCACTTGCTCAACTGCTGGACAAAGTCAGCTTGGAGCATGTGGCAAAGACAGCAGTCCCCACGGTCCTGACACTCAGGCCTGAATTAGGCAGACATGCCAGGTACAGGGGACACAGCCCCCTGCGTGGCTGGGGCTGGGCAGACCTGAAGACAAAGGCTCAATTTTTCTTCCCAGAGCGTCGCTACCTGACACACAACTCCTGAGCCCACCAGGAGAGGCTAGTGGAGTGGGCAGGAGCCCTCCATGAGGAAACCTGAGTTTAGGAAAAGAGAAGGAAGTGTCCCTCTGACCCCACAAGCACCATGCCAAGTTCTCTCAAACCCACCTCATAGATCTCCTCAGTTCTGACCTTACTGCTACAGCCCAGCCTCTGATGGTCCCAGAGAGGGGCCTTGAGTCTCTGCACTGGTAACTACCTTGCCGTCTGAGTGTGGCGGCGGCTCTGGGGCTGCGTTTGGTGCACAGAGATTCCCTGAGAGATGCGTCCTCCTCTGTCTGTTCACAGTCCTGCCTCGGCCACCTGGCCTGGCGTTGCCCGTGCACACCTGTTCTCTTGTGCATTATTTACCCTGCACGAATTCGCCCACCCTGGTGCTCTCAGTCTTGTGGTTGTAGATAGCACATGGCTGGTTTGCATGAGCAATTTTTAAAAGGGAATGGGCTAATTATTTATGTTTACATTATATCTGTTTACATTTATTGATATGAAAAGTACATTTAGTCTTAGTTCTACCATTTTATAATATTTTTGTCTGAAAACTTCCATTTCTATGTTTTGCTATTTGATTTGAAAACGTTTGTTTTATGTATAGATGCTTGCCTGTGTCTGATTTCTTTCTGAAAATTTGGAAGTCATCTGTCTAAGTTAAGTCCTTCTCTTGGTTAATTGATTGTCTTCATAAAATTGATGTAAGCCTGGATTTGAATTTTACCCCACGGTATGTTTGACAATATCTCCTGACTCTTTGAGGAGAGAGTCCCAGGACTCCGCCATTTTCTCTGCCCGTCACATCTGTACTTCAGCTGATTCTGTGATCGATTGTGTTCGCCCATTCAGTGTTGCTGCAAAGGAATACCTGAGACTGCGTAATTTACGAGGAGCAGAGGTTGCTTTGCCTCACAGTTCTGCAGGCTGTGTAAGGAGCACGTGCCAGAATCTGCTTCAGGTGATGGTGTCAGGAAGCTCCCACCCACGGCAGAAGGTGAAGGGAGCAGCATCATGTCATGTCGCGAGAGGAAGGATATGAGAGAGAGGAGGGGTGCTGAGCTGTTTTAACAATCAGCTCTCCTTGGAACTAACAGAGCAGGGCTCACCAATGCCTGCAAAGAGGGCACCTAGCCATTCGCGAGGGACCCGCCCCACGACCAAAACATCTCCCGCCAGGCTCACCTCCAACACTGGAGATTGAATTTGAACCTGGGGTTTTGAGGGACCAATGTCCACACTATAGCAATGATGCTTTTTTATAATGTGTGCTATTTCATAACATTTGCACGTCATTCTGCCAGCGTAGGTCCCATACATTTTAGCTTGAGTCCTATTGCAGTGTTCTTGTGGCTTTCCCGTTGACCTCTCAGTTTTCTGGGGTTCTCTCTCTTGCTGTTCCCCACCCCACTGCAAGAAGGATTCATGCTGACTACTATTTGAGCTCCTCTCTGTGCAAAAATGAAGTTTGTGTCATTTTGTTTTTGTGAGTTAAAGACAGGTAATCGGGGCAGGGGGGTAATATCCTGGATCCAACTTTTATTGTCCTACAACTTCTCTATAATGTGTTCTCATTTCCTTCATCGAATGTTGCTTTGGAGAAAGTCTGCAGCCGGCCTGCCAGCCCGAGCCTCCACTCCAGGTGGTTTGCTTTTGTGGAAGGGAGGAGGCCTGCATACCAACAGATGGTCAGAATCTTCCTTTACATTTACAAAGCTGTCGCTGTTAACAGTTCATGCTCCAGGTTAATTACTCTGTGTCTACCTTTCCTAGGACATGTCATACCCTTTAAATGTACAGATTTAGGTTGTTTCTTTCAGAGATATTCTTCATTACATCTTTAATGGTTGTCTTTTCTGTTCAATTTCTCTAGAAATACTTATTATCCCTACGTTAATTAGTTCTGTTGTCTTTCAGATTTATACTTTTCTCTACCTATTGGTGGGCATGCTTTTAGTGGCAAGAAAAATAAAACCAACAGAAAATGACACAGTATGATAAAACACACAGTTGCCCCAAAGAGTTATGCAAATTCTGCTTCCAAATTGCATTCACAAGCGTGTCATCTCTCCCCTTTCTCCTTTCCTGCTGTAGTAGAGGCCCTCTGGCTGGCTGAGTTCCTTCTTACCCATGCCACCTCACTCCAGTGCAGCCCAGGGAAGGGCTGGCAGTGGCAGGAGAATTAAATTTAGAAGGGGAAGTTCTCAGCTGAAGGGAGAGCCGATCTTGCAGAGGTGAACCCTCCCTTTTCACTTTCCCTTGTGTACCCCCGAGATAGTCCACTGTATCTTCAAACTCATTGTAACTGAGGAGAGAACAGAAGGGAGACCCTCTAGACTTCTCCTGAGGCCAAAGTTGGGAAAGACAATTCCAACAATATCACAAATTCAAATTGTTTAACCCCCTGTGGTTTTCAAAGCATTCTTTCTCTGAACTCTTACGCTGGACCTCTGAATACATTGTCACTTAAGAATAGCTTGATGAGCACCATTTATTATAATGGCAGTGTATTACATAAAATATATTAAACTATTAGTGCTATTGCTGAGGTACATATTGGTGATTTGAACCAGTAGTCTCACAAACTTAAAAATAAATCTTCGTTCAATCAAATGCTGGATGTGACCTATATATCTGGTTACTCAGAAAAAGCCTGAACATTGATGCATCAGCAACTGATACAGGTATTGGAGTCAAAAAACATAAAACTGGTAGCTTAGGTCTGTTCACTCATCTTTGTAAGCATAGTCATGAAGGTGAGCATTTGATTTTTAGAGCTCTTTTAAAAACCAATGTTATTGACGGGAGTGACATTAGCAAAACTGCAGACTAGTAAACTCCAAGCTATCATTCTTATGTGGAACATCAAAAATAACCAGAAACTGGCTGAACTAACCTTGTGGGAGCTCTGGAAAATGGTCAAAGGTCCATAGCATCCAAGCAAACATCCAAACAATAAAGAACCTCATTTCAAAATTACAGAAAATTTTATGGCATGTTTACATACCCTTTCCCCACTTCCTTTTGAGCTCAATGTGGTCTTGGTCTGGAAGAGGTGGTAGCACAGTTTCCAATTCCATCACTCAAACCAGAGAGAGAAGAGCAGACTTTGCTTGCAGTGCTCTAAGCTATCTGGGGCTACCTGAAGGACTGGTCTCTGTCTTGTCTAACTCAAATTTCAGGTGAGGAAAGCAGCCATAAATGCTTGTAAAAGCTGCAGGAAGACTACAGATGCCAGATGCCTGGGGCAAGAGATAGCAGTAGAGATATAAAATAGACTATATAAGCCCCTGAGGAGAAGCTAGGAGGAGACTTTTTGGGAAACTAAGATTTAAAAGACTGGTATATTAGGGAGTTGAGAAAGCAAAGTATAAGCCCATGGAAGATATATGCTCAGAAAATAACATGAGAAGACCTTGAGCTTTCAACTCAAGCTGATCCCTAGGCTCAGAGCATGCCCAGTAAAGCAAGCAGTCATGGGCTGCCCCAGAAAAGAGTCAGCCTGGAAAGACTTGAAGAAGTGCCTGTTCTTTTTTAAAATACTCAATTTTTCAACAAAATATTATAAAGCATGCAAAGAAATAGGAAAATATGGCTCATTCAAGAGAAGAAAATAAATTAGCAGAGACTGTCCATGAAGGATTACATATATTGGCATTATTAGGAAAAAATTTTAAAATAACTATCTTAAATATGCTCAAAGAGCTAAAAAAATGGACAAAGGCCAAAGAGAAGTCAGGAAAATGATATATGAACAAAGGGATAAAGAGGAACCAAATAGAAATTCTGGAGCTGGAAATACAATTGCTGAATTGAAAAATTCATTAGTAGTGCTTAGCAAAAAATTTGAGCAAGCAAAAAAAAGAGTTGGCAAATATAAAGACAGGAAAATTTAAATTCTTGAGTCTGAGGAGCAGAAAGAAAAAAAGTAGAAGAAAAGTAAACAGAGCCTAAGGGATTTTGGGGATAATATCAAGCTGGACAATATATACATTATGTGAGTCCCAATGGAAAAGAGAGAAAGAAAGGGTCAGAGAGATTATTTTAAGAAATAATAGCTGAAAACTTTCCAAATTTAATGAAAGATATGAATCTACAAGTCAAAGAATCTCAGCAAACTCCAAGTATAGTAAATCTAATGAGACCCACACTGTGGCATATTTTAATCAAACTGTCAATAGACAAAGACAAAGAGAGAGTCCTGAAAATGGGAAGAGAAAAGTGTTATGTTGTGTACAAGAGATACTACATAAGATTATTGGTGAATTTTTTAGCAGAAACCTTGCAGGCCAGAAGATAGTGGAGAGATATATTAAAATGCTGAAGAGAAAAACAACCGTCAACCAAGAATTCTATACTGAGCAAACTTGTCCTTTCAAAAATGAAACAGAAATTAAGAAATTCAAAGATAAACAAAAGCTAAGAAAATTGATTACCCTATAAGAAATGCTCGAGAGAGAGAGTTCTTAAAGTTCAATTGAAAGGATGCTAGACAGTGACTCAAAGCCATATGAAGATAAAAATATCCCTGGTAACATAAGTATCTGGGAAGGTATAATAACCAATTTTATCATAATTTTTATTTTTAATTCAACTTTATATTTTCTACAGAATTGAAAGACAAATGCAGGCCAGGCATGGTGGCTCATGCCTGTAATCCTAACACTTTAGGAAGCTGAGGCAGGAAGATTACTTAAGGCCAGAAGTTTGAGATCAGCCTGAGCAAAAGCAAGACTCCATCTCTACGAAAAAATAGAAAAATTAGTCAGGCATGGTGACATGTGCTTGTAGTCCCAGCTTCTTGGGAGGGTGAGGCAGAAGGATCACTTGAGCCCAGGAGTTGGAGTTTTCAGTGAGCTATGATGACATCATTGCACTTTAGTCTGGTTGACAGAGTGAGACCTTGTCTCAAAATAAAAAAAAAAGGACAAATGCATAATAATAATTAATTATAAATTTATGTTAGTGGGTTCACAATGTATATAGATATAATTTGTGATATCAATAGCATGGGAGGAAGGAACTGTATAGGAATAAAGTTTTTGTATGTGATTGAAGTTAAGTTGGCATCAATTAGATTGTAATAAATTTAGAATGTTATATCTAATCCCATGATAACCAAAAGGAAATATCTAAAGAATATACACAAAAAGAAATAAAAGGGGAATCAAGACATATTACTAGAAAAGATAATTAAACACATGGAAAGGCAGTAATGAAGAGAATGAGGGACATAAAAACTGTAAGACATATAAAAAACAAATAACAAAATGAAAAGTCCTTCCTTTCTTGCTTTAAATGTAAATACATTAAACTCCCCGATCAAAAGGCATAGATTGGTAGAATGGATTAAGAAACAACAACAGCAAAACCAGGATTCCACTATATGTTACCTGTAAGAAACTTACTTTAGTTCTATGGACACCTATAGGTTGAAAGTGAGAGGATGGAAAAAGATATTCCATGCAAGTAGTAATTAAAGGAGAGCCGTGGTGGCTATATTAATATCAAAAAATATAATTTCAGTAAAAAAACTGTTAGACAGAGAAAGGCATTATATACTGATAAAGGGTTAATGTACACCAAGAAGATATAACAATTATAAATATATATGAACCAAACACCAGTGCTCTAAAATCTATGAAGCAAACATTGACAAAAATAAATTGATAAATAGGTTGTTTTACAATAATAGTAGTAGATGTCAATACCCTACTTTCAGTAATAAAGAGAACAACCAGACAGAAAACCAATAAGAAAATAGATAACTTGGGCCGGGCGCGGTGGCTCACGCCTGTAATCCTAGCACTCTGGGAGGCCGAGGCGGGTGGATCGCTCAAGGTCAGGAGTTCGAGACCAGCCTGAGCAAGAGCGAGACCCCGTCTCTACTAAAAATAGAAAGAAATTAATTGGACAGCTAAAAATATATAGAAAAAATTAGCCGGGCATGGTGGCGCATGCCTGTAGTCCCACCTACTCCGGAGGCTGAGGCAGAAGGATTGCTTGAGCCCAGGAGTTTGAGGTTTCTGTGAGCTAGGCTGATGCCATGGCACTCACTCTAGCCAGGGCAACAAAGCGAGACTCTGTCTCAAAAAAAAAAAAAAAATAGATAACTTCAATAACATTATAAACCGGTGGGATCTACCCGACATGTACAAAACATCTCTCTCAGAATTATAGCAGAGTACACATTTTTCTCAAGATTATATGGAATATTCTCTAGGTCAGACCATATGTGGGGCCATAAAACAAGTCTGGGTCAGACCATATGTGGGGCCATAAAACAAGTCTTAATTAGTTTAAAAAGATCAAAATCATAAAAAGTATCTTTTATGACACAATTGGGTTGAAACTGGAAAACAACAATACAAGTAAAACTAGAAAATATGTAAAATTTAAACTACACACTCTTAAACAACCAGTGTATCAAAAAAAGAAATAAAAAAGGAAATTAGAAAATACCTGGACTCAAATAAAAACGAAACATAACACGTCAGCATTTATGGGATATAGTGAAAGCAGTGCTAATCGGGAAAATTATAGCTGTAAACACATCAAAAAGGAAGAAAGATTTTAAATTAATAATCTAACTTTCCACTTTAAGGAACTAGAAAAAGGAGAGCAAACTAAACCCAAAACTAGAAGAAGGAAGGAAATAATAAAGATTAGAGTGGAGATAGGTAGAATAGAAAAACAGAGTAAATCAACAAAATCATGAACAGACTCATTGAAAAGATCAATAAAATTTACAAGGTTTTAGCTGGATTCACTAATAGAACGTGAGAAAAAGCTAAAATTTTTAAAATCATAAATAAAATGGGAGAAATTCCATTTCATAAAAATGAACAACTTTTGAGTATTAAAGGTCGAAGGTCACTCATTAACAACAGAGTGAAAAAGCAACACAAAGAATGGGAGAAAATATTTGCAAATCATACATCTGATAAAGGATGATTATCTAGATTATACAAAGAACTACAACTCAACAGCAATAAAATTAAAAAATGATCAAAGAACTTGAATAGACATTTCTCCAAAAAAGATATACAAATTACCAACAAGAACATGAAAAAATATTCAACATCACTAATAATTTGGGAAATACAAATCAGAACCACAATGAGACATCACTTCACATCCATTAGGATGGCTAATAAAAAAAACAAAAGGGAAAATAATGTGTTGTTAAGGATGCAGAGAATGGTGGGTGGGAAGTTAAAATGGTGCAGTATGGTAGTTTCTCAAAAAATTAAAGAAATTATTACTATATGATCCAGCAATGCCACTTCTGGGGATATACCCAAAAGAATTGAAAGCGGTGACTCAAACAGATATTTGTACACCAATGTTCATAGCAGCATTATCATAACAGCTAAAGGTGGAAACGACCCAAATGTTCTCTGGCAGATGAATGGATAAGCAAATGTGGTATCTACATATGATGGAGCATTATTCATACTTAAAAAAGAATGAAATTCTGATGCATGCTACAATGTGGATGAACCTTAAAAAATGCAAAGTGAAATAAGCCAGACAAAAGAAAAAATATTATATGATTCCATTTATATGAAGCACTTAGAATAGTCAAGTTCATAGAGACAGAAAATAGAACAGCAGTTTACTGGGGATAAGAGGAAAGGGAGATAGATAATTATTGTTTAATGGATACAAAGTTTCAGTTTGGGATAATAAAGTTTTGGAGATGGGAGTGGTGATGATTTCACAATTATGTGAGTGTACTTTTACTTATTTGTACATTTGAAAATGGTTAAAAGAATAGATTTTATATTACATATGTTTTACCATAACAAATGTTTTTAAAGTTCATGCTAAATTTAATACATTATCACTTTGAACATTTTCACAATAACAGATTTCTCATCACAATCTCCAGAATGATCTTCAAGAAAAATATATTCAGTGCATTTTTTAGGAAAACTAGTCTCCCTTAATGCACTCATTCTACTAAGCGAGGTATCCCAAGAATGGAAAAACAAGCACCACATGTACTCACCATCAAATTGGTATTAGCTGATCAACACTTAAGTGCACATATAAGAATAACATTTATTAGATGTTGGACCCGGAGGGGGGGAGGGGGGAGGAGGGGATGGGCATATGCACAAACAATGAGTGCGATGCGCACCTCCGGGGGATGGACATGCTTGAAGCTCAGGCTTGTGGGGGAGGGAGGGCAAGGGCATAATACGTAACCTAAACATCTGTACCCCCATAATATGCTGAAATAAAAAACAACAACAACAAAAAAATAAAAGCAGAAAGTAAAGATCTTACCCCCACTTTCCCTTCCAATTTCACTCCTCATCTAAGGATGTATAAATATATGTTAATGTATTTACATAAATGAAATTATATAAATCAATAAAAAAAGTGACAGAATACTATGTAACCATTCTAAATGATATAGCAGAAAAATCCTTAGTTACATTAAAAATTAGGAATATTTAATTACATGGATAATTGTTATGTTAATATAATAGGCTTCACAACAATATGCTCAATATAATCCCATTTTTGACATAAGTCTTCCATGAGTTTGGAATTATTTACATGTAATGCTAATAGTGTTTTTTGATTGCCTATATTTTCTAAACATATTAATATTTATAATGATCACATATTACTTTTGCTCCAAGTATCCTTAAGCAAGTAACTAACGTTCAACCTTGCTTTCACACGGGTGCCGCCTGATCCCGGGCGTGCTGTCTCCTGAGAACAGATGCCTCCAGCGGGGGTGGGCGGGGAGCTCCTCCGCGCCTCCTCTCCCACCTGTCAGCATTAGAGTTCTCACATCCAGCCTCCTCTTTATCCATGATGACGCTTACTTGCTTCTCCAACTACTTAGCTGTTTCATTAGATAATTTTAAAAATTCCTTAATATTAAAAAAGTTATAGAGGAGAGAGTAAACATCTAGAATATCCAAGTCTTTCCAATTACTTACTAGTGGTACCAAGATCTACCCAGCGAGCCATGAACTTGAGACTATGTCTGTGTCCTCCCTCTCCACTCTCAGGCCTTGGGCCGTCTGTGTCCTTAAGTATAATTCTCCCTGGCTTCTCCTTTGCTCCTGTCACTGCCTCTTTCAGACCTTCCTCTTCCCCCACTGAGACCCTGTCTCAATTGTCCCCCTGCCTCTAATCTCTTCCCCTCCATCCACTTCTCAGCTCCAGCAGGTCCAGAAAACAGTCCGTCCAAATGAGATAAACACGCCAGTGGCCTGTGGAAAAGATGTCTTTGAAAAATAATGCGTTTCCATAGCAAGAAAGTGTAAAGAGATGTCAGAGCATAGAGATAGGTTAAAGAGACATATGTTTCTTTTCACAAGGAGAGAGACAGGGAAAAAAGGGCCAAAGCAATTAGAACCTCTGGATGTGGTAGAAGCAGGGGTTGAGGAACAATATTATCAAGGTCATGGTGCAAAACCGAGGCAAATTAATTTATAGTAAACATAAGAAGACCTCCAATGGTGCACTCCCCAATGTCTAGTCTCCCTCTTCTTCGGGTCCCAATTCACCTTGCTGTCCCTTGGCCCATGGGGAGCAGATGTGTTCCAGTCTTCCCGGGTCTGGCCGGCTTGTGGCTGGGCAGGCACGCCTCCGCCTCAGGAGGTCAGCGGTGGGAAGCTTACCTGCCACACTCGCCACGTCCTCTAAGCCAGCTCTAACAGCAATGACAGTGCTATTTTGCTCTCTGCTTGACTTCTGTATATTCTTTTCTTTATAAATTGTGGTAAAATACGCATAACATAAAACTTACCATGTTAACCATTTTTGAGTGTGTTGGTCAGTGGCGTTAAGTACATTGACCTTGCTGAACAGCCATCAAGACCTCCATCTCCAGAACTCTCTTCATCTTGCAAAACTGAAACTCAGTACCAATTAAACACTACCTGCTTGTTCTCCCCTCTCCCCCAATGAACTATAATTCTAATTTCTGTTTCTGTGAATTTGACAACTCTTGGAACCTCATACAAGTGGAATCACACCGAATTTGTCTTTTTACGACTGGTTTATTACACTTAGCATAGTGTCCTCAAGGTTCATGCATGTTGCAGCCTGGCTCAGAATTTCCTTCCCTCTTAAGGCTGAACAATATTCCTGTCTGTATAGAACACATTTTGCTTATCCATTCATCTGTCCATGGACATTGAGGTTGTTTCCACCTTTTGGTGATTGCAAATAATGCTGCTCTGGACGCTGGTGCAGAAATGTATCAAATATATGCTCAAGTCCCTGCTTTCAGCTCTTTTGAGTACATACTCAGAAGTGGAATTGGTGGATCATATGGCAAATCCATGTTTGATTTTTTGAGGAAACATCATACTGTTCTTCATGGTGGCTGAACCATTTTTTGTTCCCAATACTTCCCCACATCCTCACCAACAGTTATTTTCTGCTTTTTTTTTTCCTTAAATAGTAGCCATCCTAATGGGTGTGAAGTGGTTTTGATTTGCATTTCCCTGATGATTGGTGATATTGAGCATCTTTTCATGTGCTTATTGGCCGTTTGTATATTTTCCTTGGAGAAACATCTGTTCAAGTTATTTGCCCATTTTTTAAAATCCTTTGTTGTCATTGTTTAGGTGTAGGAGTTCTTTTTTTGTTTGTTTGTTTGCTTTTTTTTTAGGTGTAGGAGTTCTTTATATTCTAGATTTATATTCTAGATGGTGCAAAACCGAGGCAAATTAATTTATGGTAAACACAAGAAGACCTCCAATGGTACATTCCCCAATGTCTAGTCTCCCTCTTCTTCGGGTCCCAATTCACCTTGCTGTCCCTTGGCCCACACCCTTTATCAAATGTGTCATTTCGAAATATTTTCTCCCATTCTGTGTGCTGCCTTTTCACACTGTTGATTGTGTCCTGATGCACAGAGTTTTTAGCTCTGATGTAGCCAATTTATTTATTTTTATTTTATTGCCTATACTTTCGATGTCATATATTTTGGTGTCATTGCTAAATATAATGTCATGACATTTTTCTTTTATGTTGTCTTTTTTTCCAAATACTTCTTCTGTTCCTTCTCTTTGTTCTTCTGGTATTCCTGCTATATATAGGTTATTCGTTTTGCACTCCTCTCACCATCCTTGGCTATTTAGTTCTGTTTTCTTCAGTCTTTGTTCTCTTTGCTTTCAGTTTTGGAAGGTTCTACTGTCATATCTTTGTCAAGACCAAGGCCCTTTGGCCCCTAAAAGTTTGTTAATGAAAAAACCCCAAACTGTAAAATGATTTAAAGAGGTTTATTCTAAGCTGATATGTGTGACGCAGGCCCAGGGCATGTGGCCTTAAGAAGTCCTGAGAAAATGTTCCCCAGGAGGCTGGGTTAGAGTTTGGTTTCATACATTCATAGAGATAGAAATTATACATAAAATCATAAATCAATACATGGAAGGTGTACATTGTTTTGGCCCAAAAAGGTGGGACATTTTGAAGCAGGGTTAAAAGAGTCTTTGGTTTGTAATTAGCTTTAAGCAAAAATAAAAAACCAAAAATAAATAAAAAACCAATAATACAAAAATAAAGATTTTTCTAAAGCTTTGAACTGTTTTCAGTTAAGATAAGGAAGTCTGTTAATCAGAGAAAAGCCCCTGGACATATACCAACTCAAGTGATCTGTTGACTAAATTGATGAACTGCAGATAATTTTAACCTTTGCTCCAACTGGCTGTAGGTCTTAATAATTTAGTATCCTGTTGTCCTAGGTGTAGCCACCTCCCTTCCCTTTGTGGTCAGAAACTCGGGTTGTTCTGGGGTCTCCTTGGCCAAGAGGGGATCGTTCAGTCAGAAGGGGGGGAGGAGGAGCCAAGATGGCAGATGAGAAAAGCCACTAGTCAGAGTGTCTCTACAAAAAAGACAGATTTTAGAAGAAAGTGAAAAAAATAAACTGGCAGAAAAACATAGATTGGGTGAGGGTCGGAAGGAAGGGTGCCTGAAGCTACAGGAGACTCCATGGAAAAACGTTGCAGAGGAGAACTGGAAGGAGAAAGGTCCTGAGAGGCTTGGAGACCAGCGACAAGGGTAGGTGGAACAGATAACTTTCCCCTCCCTTGTATCTCGGACTGCTGGTGGGCTCCCGAGCGGTTGGAGAGACCTGCCAACACCAGCCCAGAGACGGCTGCCGCCAGCGAGCGGTGGCCTCTTGTGGACAGGGCACCAGGCTCCCAGCTCCCTCGGGGCACCTCCCCACCCGCAGACCCAAGCCTATCGGCAGACGCCATGTTACTCCATTTCTTCCTTCCCCTTCCCTACCCGTGGGTGCCCAGAGAGACAATTTAGCCACCACACAGAGACATCTCCAAGGAATGGGACCTATCCTTCTGGGGCCCTACAGCAGACTGAGGGGTACTCAGATTGCGAGCTCCCTACCCGCCAGCCCTGCCAGGTGCTGCTTGCCTGGGGACTGCAGGAGAGTGGGGCAAATCCCGAGGTGGAGTGAAATAGATCCAGCTTGGGCACCCTGTAAGTGATTCGAGACCAGCACCCCTCTCCCTGGCAGGGTCAGGGGTTGATCTCCAGAGTCCAGGGGACAGGCCTATAGACCAGACCCCGTACACCGAGGTCACGATTGCACTGCCCTGGGGCACAGAAGGGATATCTGTGAAAGAGTCTACTGAGGAGTGTGTGCCTTCAGGGGCAGATCAGCATGCCTGAGTGGCAACCCTCCTCCCAAAAGAGGGCTTCACACCCAGCTCTGGCTATGATCCTGGGCAGGGAACCTCCCGGCCCACGTCACAGCCAGGGGAGATCCATTGGCCTGAGGTTCTGCCTACTGGCAGAGCCCTGGGAGAAATCATGGAATACGGGAGGATGGAAAGGAGTGAGGCCTGCTCCAGAGTGCAGGTCTCAGACAGCCCCACCCCCCACAGGCAGACTTTTCAGCTGAGTGGAGCCATTTCAGCACCTCCCAGCAGCTTTGTACAGAAGCAAAGAACAGACCTTTGATCCCTGCTAACAGCATTTGTGGAGCTTGAGGGCAGGCTTACCCAACCCAGTTCCACCCAGACCCACATCTGGACCTGCCCCCACTGAGGTGGAGAATAAGGACACACCTGGAAGTCCAGGGCCCCACCCACCACCCGAGGCACAAGAGGGCCTCTCCGGAGGAACAGGAGCTGGCTATAGGACCCCAAAACAGCACTGCACCTTGCTCCTCCCAGCAAGTGCCACTTACTGACAGGGAGGTCATTCTGCACACTCTTTTATTGCATCTACTGACTCATCATAAAGGGTGTGGTTGAATCTCACCCACGAACACCACCTACTGGCTCAGAGACTAAACAGGGAGTGTCGTTATGCAAATGAAAATCTAAAGGCAAGAAGGAACAACTGATCCAGATGAGAAGGAACCAGCGAAAGAACTCTGGAAGTATGAAGAATCAAACAGAAAGGACACCCCCAAAGAGGAACAACAGCTCTCTAGCAATGGACATTAACCAAACTCAGAACACTAAAATGACAGAAGAATTTCAAACATGGATCATAAGAAAACTCAATGATATGCAAGAAAAAATGGATCACTAACACAAAGAAACCACAAAAAAAATCCAGGACTTGGAAGAAAAATCACTAAAGAAATTGAAATATTAAAGAAAAATCAAACCGATCTCCTGGAAATGAAATTTATTCAGGGAACTACAAAACACAGTGGAAAGCCTCAAGAACAGGGTAGATCAAACAGAAGAAAGAATCTCAGAGATTGAATACAACTTCTTCCAATTAAATAAATCAGTCACAGAGATAGAGCAGAAAATTAAGAGAAAAGAAATAAGCCTACAAGAAATGTGGGGTTATGTGAAAAAACCAAACCTGAGGGTGATAGGGATTCCTGAAGGTGAAGATGAAAACATGCAAGGGATGGATAAGCTATTTCAAGATATAATAGAGGAGAATTTCCCAGGCCTTGCTAAAAATCTAGATATCTGGGTACAAGAAGCTCAAAAGACCCCTGGGAGATTCAATGCAAATAGGAAGACACCACGACATGCAGTCATCAGCTTGACCAAAATATCCACTGAAGAGGCCCTTCTACGAGCTGTAAAGTGAAAGAAACAAGTAACATACAAAGCAAACTCCATCAGAATAACACCAGACTTCTCAACTGAAACCTCACCAACAAGAAGAGACCGGGGCCCCATTCTCACTCTTCCGAAACAGAATAATGCCCAACCTAGAATCTTGTACCCTGCAAAACTAAGTTTTGTATATGAAGGAAGAATAAAGACATTCTAAGATAAGCAAAGACTGAGGGAATTCACCAAGACAAGACCAGCCCTCCAAGAAGTACTCAAAACAGAACTACACAAGGATCAGCACAGTAAACACTCACGAATGTAAAACCACTCCAAAGTTAAAGATCAAAGGCTAGATCCCACAATGGCTCAAAAGAGAAAACAAAGCAACAAAATGCAACCCAACAGAATGAACAGTAATTCATCTGACTTATCGGTTCTCTCAATAAATGTGAATGGCTTGAACTCCCCACTCTAGAGACATAGACTGGCCGAATGGGTAAAAAAATACAAGCCAAGTATCTGCTGTGTTCAGGAAATGCATCTAACTTGCAAGGATGCATTTAGATTCAAGGTAAAGGGGTGGAAGTCAATATTTCAAGCAAATGGAAGCCAAAAGAAGTCAGGGGTGGCAGTTTTGATCTAAGATAACTTAGTCTTTAAATCAATACAAGTAATGAAAGACAAAGAAGGTCACTATATAATGGTGAAGGGTGCAGTTCAACAAGAAGACATAACAATTCTAAATATATATGTACCCAACTTTGGTGCACGCAGATTCATAAGGCAAACTCTACTTGATCTAAACAAATTGATAAACAGCAACACCATAATAGTGGGAGACTTCAACATCCCACTGACAGCACAGGACAGATCCTCCAAACAGAATATTAACAAAGAAATAATGGACTTAAACAGAACTCTAGAACAAATGGGCCTGGCTGACATTTACAGGACATTCTACCCCCAAACCACTGAATATACGTTCTTCTAATCAGCTCATGGGACATTCTCTAAGACTGACCATATTCTAGGACACAAATAATGTTTCAAAAAAATTAAAAAAATAGAAATTATACCATGCATCTTCTCAGATCATAGTGGAATAAAAATAGAAATCAACCCCAACAGAAACTCTCATCTCTACATGAAGTCATGGAAATTAAACAACCTCCTGCTGAATGATCACTTCATAAATGAGTAAATAAAGATGGAAATCAAAAGATTCTTTGAACTAAATGACAAAGGTGACACAAGTTATCAATATTTGTGGGGCACAGCCAAAGCAGTCCTAAGAGGAAAGTGTATTTCCATAAATGCCTATATCCAAAAGTCAAAAAGATCACAAATAGACAACGTAATGAATCAACTCAAAGAACCGGAAAAAGAGGGACAGACCAACCCCAAAGCCAGCAGAAGAAGTGAAATTAATAATATCAAATCAGAACGAAATGAAATTGACAACAGGGAAACTATATGGAAGATTAATAAAACAAAAAGTTGGTTCTTTGAAAAAATAAACAAAATTGACACACCTTTGGCAAAACTAATGAAAAACAGAAAAGAAAAATCTCCAATAAGCTCCATCAGGAACAAAAAAGGAGAAGTTTCAACCGATGCTGTGGAGATTCAAGATATAATTTATGAATATTACAAAAACCTTTATGCACACAAACTGGAAAATGTGGAGGAAATGGACAAATCATTAGAAACACACAGCCTCCCTAGGCTCAACCAGGAAGAAATGGAATTCCTGAACAAAGCAATATCAAGGACTGATATTGAAACAGCAATAAAAAACATTCCTAAAAAGAAAAGTCCCAGACCAGATGGTTTCCTACCTCAATTTTACCACACCTACAAAGAAGAACTGGTGCCTATCCTGCAGAAATTATTCCACAACATTGAGAAGGATGGAATCCTACTCAATACATTTTATGAAGCCAACATAACTCTGATACCAAAACCAGGAAAGGACGCAACAAAAAAGGAAAACTACAGACCAATATCCCTTATGAATATAGATGCAAAAATTCTCAACAAAATCCTAGCTAACCAAATCCAGGTGCTTATTAAGAAAATAATCCATCATGACCAAGCGGGCTTCATCCCAGAGATGCAGGGATGGTTCAACATATGCAAATCTATAAAC